>NC_137106.1:9648255-9840755 GCF_949357685.1 Gobio gobio
CAAACGCACAACCTTGCAAAGTATACTTCTTTTGAAGGCATTCGACGCATGCACAGTTTTGAGCAATCTCTCTCCACGAGTTGCAACCCATGAAAATACGGCAAAAAAAATGTAATGTGCATTTGCAACCTGTGCATATAAAGTACTCTTCTAATGACGAAATTCACGTACGCTGACCCTCGCGTATGCATAAAAAGTGAAGTATACTTTGGCCTTAAAGGGATAGTTCAACCAAAAAAGAAAATTAGCCCATGATTTACTCACCCTCAAGTCATCCGGTGTATATGCCATTCTTCTTTCAGACGAATACAATCCATCATAAAAGTGCTCCACATGGGTCCGGGTGGGTTAATAAAGGCCTTCAGAAGCGATGCGTTTGTGTAAGAAAAATATCCATTTTTAAAACTTTACAAACTGTAATCTCTAACTTCCGCTATCTGTTGTATGCAGGTTCACGAGAGACTGGCATTCCAGCGTAAGTTCCGGTGACCAGGATAGAGCAAAACAAAACTTGGTTCTCGCAAATATTCTCACCAGAGCGTCCTGCGTACAACAGTTAGCGGAAGTTATATAACGTGGTAAAGGGGTGATGAATTGAGAAATCAACTTTCCTTTGAGCCTTTGGTATATAAAAGTTCATCGTGATATAAGAATATCCTGTAAGTTTCAGAGCTGAAAACGTCCTTGTTAGTCAAAGAAAAGCTTTTATAGACAACAGGCCCAGAAAACGAGAGATCTCAGAATAATGTCGACGATTGATGTAATAGGACGCAGAAGCACCGCCTCAAGCCCGCCCACCGACTCGTGGAGCTAAACGGGTCGCGCTACCGAGCAATAAACATGCCGGTTCCAGCTCACGTGCGTAAGACATTGCGTTTGTTCGCTTCATTTCACCGCGGAATCGATTGTAAACAAGACACAGGTCGAGACTGGATTTGCAGACATATTGAGATTAAAACAAAATGCTGTGCCTTCTATATTGGATCCGACAGGAACGGTGCAACACACACTTGTGAGTAAAACATGTTTTTTATATGTGTTTGTATTGCGTTGTTACAGATCGTTTGATATCTATTGATTACATACCTTAGCACGCTGTCACAGACTGGAGAAGCTGTTATTGGTTCATTCGTGATCAGACTCGGACTTGTAACGCCAGCTCGCAAAGCCCAACGTCCCAGGGCTATGTGCTTTTCAGATGGGCTATAGTGAAATAACATTCCTTTCTTGTGCGCACGCGTGTGCATGTATGGTTCGCGGTTATATTCACTGATGATTGGGCGAAATGATACAGAAATAATATTCCAATCAATCGTGGGTGGATGAGAGATGAATCATTGTGTTTGTTTGATAAAGATATTTTGCGAGTCCTGTGAGCGTTTCCCCACACGCTTTCAAAACAATTCCTCACGTGTACTGACAGGGGAGCGGAAGCTCATTAAATATGCAAATCTTATCCAATCCTAGCCTTGGGCGTTTACTCTTTACAAGTCTTCAGCGCGTCACGCCCATCAAAACCGAGCGTTTTTCAGAGAGCCTCAAAACCAAGGCAGAAAGTAGCCTATTACGTATTCATTATGATGTTTCTGAATGTAAAAACCACGCAAACGTCATAAGTTGGCCTCAGACAACAGTATAAAAACCCAGTTCATGACCCCTTTAAATATATATATTTTTTCTTACACATCACTTTTCTTCAGAAGGCCTTTACTAACACCCTGGATGGATGCACTTTTTTGGGCTTCAAAATAGAAACAACCATTCACTGCCATTATAAAGTTTGGAAGAGCCCGGATATTTTTTTATAAACGTTTAATAAAGAAGATTGTCATATACACCTAGGATGGCTTGAAGGTGAGTAAATCATGGACTAATTTTCATTTTTGGGTGAACAATACCTTTAAAGGAACTGTATGTCAGAAATGTATTTCAATTAATCATAAAATCACCCTGATATGTCACTAGACATTAAGAAATCACGTTAATTTCAAATACTTATATCACTGACAACAGTAGTCCAGCCAGGATATTGTCATTTAAAAGTGAAGTTGCAGCCCTCAACTGATGTTGATGTTGACATGTTGTGTTTTGGCCTGAAGCGCCACCCTCCACCTATCTACCAATCACGAAGTCAGTAGTGTTTCGGCATCCAGGTTGCCAGCTCTGCTCTAGTTACCACAGCAGCAGCTACACATTTTTTTGGATAAAAAATAAAACTTTCGAAACCTAAAAGACATCGTTATGAATCAGAAAAACGTTGTGACAATGAAAAAAAAACTTGCTGTGTAGGACTCGTCACTTGCCTTGTAGTAGCCTACGTTCCCGCTGGATCCTGCAGCCTATCTGGCAACCTCGAGTACAGTAATTTGATAGAGATTGCAATACCAGTTTTGGCCACAATCTTACATACATTTCCTTTAAGGTTTACGCTCGTCAGTTTACTGGTGTTTGCTCCATTATTTACCGGCCAAAAAAATTGTCATAAACCAGACCCTAACTGGTAGTTTGCGTTGGTCATTATAGAAATTATCCGGCTGCATCTGCGTTCTTTAATTTGCGCTTCGTTAGTGGATCACGCGCAGAATTTTGCACTCCCATTGCCGCTTTTTTTGGAATTGCGCTCATGTTTAGTAAATCTGGCCCAAAATCTCAATAATGTGGTCACAAAGGTTATCAGTGAATAACATCTTGAATTTCAGTCTGTTTTCCACACAAAATAGATTTTCAGAAGAGTGTGTGAGTCATAAAGTATAAACTACTTTTTGACACTTTTATGGCGATTCCAAATTCCATTTGAAGCTTGAACGCTATCATTCAAAATGACTCCTGTGTTCCACAGAAGATTGGAAGTCTTGCTGGTTTAGAAGGGTCAGAGTTTACACTTTACTATTACTTTAATCGGTAACACCAAGCGGCAACCTTCCGCAGTTTCTCTTGAAGCCAATACAGAAGTGACTTAAACTGCAATTCATCAACTGGCCACTAGGGACAGGCTCCAGAAGGGAGCAGAATCTCATTGAGCCCCATGTTAAAATGCCCAACTTTACAGCAGAAAAACACATGTTTACAGCCTGGTACAAATTGTGGTTTTGGTCTATATGGCTAATTTTGCCCTTCATGACAACTGTGAGGGGGGTGAATTTTTTTATAACTCATTCGTTTACATTATATAAAGCCTTAAAGTTCTGCATAATTAAGGGCGTGGCCACTTTGAGTGACAGGTGGATTGTCTGCTGTCTGTTTGTCATCACCTCAGCTCCGCCCACGTCCCGCCTCTTTGCCCATTTTCTGTTTTCCGGGAGTGAAGCGCGATGATGCGCTGACAAGATGGGCCAGCTCGACCCTATTTTACGCTTCAAAACTGCTCTTCAGAATCCTATGGGGGACGTCACAGACACTACGTCCATATTTTTTTACTATGGGTAACACTTTATTTCAATGGTATACTTTAGACATTCTTCAAAATATATAAGTAACTTTGCCACTATCTTTAAGAAGTCTTTTAAAAGAAAGTTGCAGAGAGGTCATGTAAGGGCATTTCCCAATCAATCACGTAACAAATTAAAAGTTCAGGTGTAAAATAACTTCTCAAGCTCAGGTTTTCTTGTGACGAGAACAGACAAGTAGAGCAGTTTGTACATCAATTTTATATTGCAATGCGGGATACCAAATGATATTTCATTTCACCGTGTCGTACTGTATTTCAATGTCTGTGCGTCCATCTCACTGGTTCATTGGCTCCCATTACTCATAATATGCTCATGCCTGTGATGTTTCTCCTAAGAGCTGACACTTGCTTCTTGATTTAACACCTGTGTGTGCGCATATGAATATATGGGCAGTTTTTCAATCATTTCAAACACATTACCAAGTTGAGTTACATGAGTTTTCCATAAGCATGCCGAATGCTTTATGACCCTGCCTGGGGCCTCGCTGTCTCACACACACTCATACGCATCCCTGCTTTAGTATCTGTCTTACTGAAGCAGAGAAGCTGTTGAATCCGAGCTAAGCATCTGTGCTGTGCTAGGAAACGCTCTGTTTTTGCACTTGCCTCAATGGACCTACATCCACGGAAAATAAAGTTGGGTTGTTTTATTCATATGTGGGGGCCTGTGATAACAGATAGTGCGGTGTAGAAGGGGGATGGATCGGCTTCGTTAATATTCAGCACATCATTCACAGTAAATCTGAGCCTCTACACTGGACTCTGTATGAATGTACAAGCCTTTGAAATTGATGGCGAAGTTTCATTTCATGCAGTAATGAAAAGAACAGTGCACAGTGAATTCTTCACAATGTTCTCATTAATGGGCAAAAGAGGTGGAATAAAACGCGCAAATGGCTGAAACTGTCTTACTGTTGCGATGGCCAAATCTTCTGAACCCTCTGCAGCTGTTTGCAGAATTTAAAAGAGATTTTAAACAAAATAGTTCTCAATTATAAAAAAAACATAAGCATAAAATCTTCATAATCCTATAAAGGAATACCTACAAGCCTACATAGAATATTAAAGACCCCTCAGAATATCTTAAGACCTCATGAAATCAAAATTCAAGTTTTCTGGCTTATAGCTCTAAAGGGATAGCTCATCCAAAAATGAAAATTCCACCACAGTCTCATGGCAATTCAGAACTATTTGGTTTTGTCGAGTTGGTGGCTAATTTGTATACATTTGTAAGATTTAATTTGTATGTTTGCACGAAATCACGTTATGTTTTCCTATGAGATCGTCATCATTTACTCACCCTCATGTTGTTCAAAACCTCTATGGGCCCTATACACCCGGCACAATGCGACGCCAGGCGTGATGCAAGTGTTTTTTTGCTCATTTCAGCCCAATGCAGTTATCATTTTCACATCCAGCGCCATGTTGTTTAAATAGGAAATGCACTCGCGCCCATCTGTTCACCCATGGGCGTGCTGGTCTGAAAATCAGGTGTGTTCAGCCGTATTTTTGGCGCGTTGCTAATTCGAGGTAACTGAAAACGACTGCACCATTGACCAAAAAAACCTGGTCTAAAGTCAACAGCGCAGTATTTTTTGTGTTATTTCAAAGGGCGCGTTAGTAATATGTGCCTATAGGCGGTACACAACGCGCATGTACTCTGCTTATTACACACACAGGAGAAGCGTTCAGTCTTTCCGCTTGCAAATTCCACCATGTAAATAGCGAATCCACTATGGTGCAAGCGCAACTGGCTTTTAAAGGGAATGGGAGATGAGACCCTGATTGGTTTATTGCACGTTATGTCTAAAACACAACCATGACTCAACCCTTTTGGACAATGCGGTTGACCGTTTTTTTTTTTTTTCGTTGTTAAACTACCTAAGTGCACCATGCGCTTCAGACCATGCACTCAGATTGTTAAAATAGGGCCCTATGACTTATTTTGAAATGTTTTTGGCCATACAATGAAAATTCAGTGGGGTCTAAGGGTGTTAATATGAACTAACTCAGCAATATTCTCTTCAAACTGTTGGTTCACCAGTGCTGTAGTTCAAAGTAAAAAATAATCATAGAATTAGACTACTACACACTGAGAATATAAAGCGCACTTGTGTTTCATTATGAATTGCCTTATAAAACATTTCAGACTGCAACTACACTTGTAATCAAGCTTCAAGACTTGAAACAATACACACAAATGATGTTTTATTAACAATAAATCCGTTTGTTGACAATTTATTAGCATCCCTCCACCACCCCTTCTCCACACTTATAGTTCTAACCATTTACATACACTCTGGGTTCGGGCCAAATTCCGAGCTCGAAGCCCTCCCCCCGGACAGCAAGCTAAATATGCATTTAAATTTTACTCCCTCTAAATTATATGTAAGTGTGAACTCGTCAAATCAAATAAAAAAAATTTTTTCTGATACTTGTTCCTGTCTTTTGAATTTAAGACTTCTTGGTTACTTCTATTTTAATGAAAAGAGAAAAGTAGCATTTCCTTCTGTGTTCCCAAAAAGAGAGAAGGTCATATGGATTTGGAATGACATAATGGTGCTTTTGGTATTTTTTGGTTAATTCCTTTGATTAACTCTTTTCCCGCCATTTACAGAAATTTCCGTCATTTATGAGACATCGCTTCCTCGCCATTAATGTAATTTTCTGGCTTTCTGTGTTTTCACTGTTCTATGCTAGGGGGCGCTATATTGAAGCTTGTTTCCGCCACAGAATAAAAAATTAAAAAGGTTATTGTGAATTCATCTCACAATTTATTTTTTTCTCACAATTTCAAGTTTACATCTTGTAATTCTGACTTTATAACACGCAATTGCGAGATATTAAGTCAGAATTGTGTGATATAAATTCGCTACTCTGAGAAAAAAGTCAGTCTTTTTTTTCCCCCTCAGAATTGGCTATTGCGAGTTTATATCTCACAATTCTAAGAAAAGTCGTCAGAATTGCGAGATATAAACTTGAATCTCTTGATCAAAAAACAGGCGAAAGAAACAGAAATGAGCGATCTTATAATGTAAGAAAATGCATATAAAATAACACATAAACATATAAATTAAAACTGCCTAATGTTACGTCTTCCTCTTTGTCTAGGGGTAAATTGGGAACGACGAACAATAAAGAAAGTCTGAAAGACTTGAAAGACTGAGGAGCTCCAGCTCTCCAGACCCAGAGCAACAAAATAATCAAACAAATTTCAATTTGAACTGGCGTTTCAGCTTTTATTTTCACCTTTAAGCAGTGATAAAAATGAAATAGAAAGCAAATACCAAGTAATGCAACATTTTACAATAGTTTTATTTTGGACTCCTCAGGACATGCACCAATCAGTGCGTAGACTGTGCCCAAATCAGTGAATGAACACAGGTGGTAGCCATTTACCTATCAGGCAAGAAAACACAGAAGGGAGAAAGATAGTTAGAGAAAGAGAAAAACACTCCAATAACACTTTATAACAGAAACAAAAATGTGAATACGTCCTTGGACGTAACACTAATGTTATTGAATGAAATGTCGACCCAGGACGAGCTATAGGACTGTGAAGCTTTTGGGGTGTTCATGGACTCGATCAACTCAAATCTGTGTTTGATCATCGCTCTGAATCTGATCTGGACGTAGTCTTTGACAAAAACGTGATTTTCTCAGCTTTTTGCTCAAAATGTTTTTTAATTAAATTTACCCACTTATTTTCAACAAAATATTCTGGGGCCATGAACATTTTGTAAAAATGATCAAAAACGCTGGCGGGGAAAGCGTTAATTGTCTTACAGTGATTGTTGTTACTCAAAATGTTGAAGTGGTTTTAGCAGCAATTCTCCCAGAATGCACTAGTGCTTAGATTTCTGTAACACTGCATTAGTAACATCCAATTGAATGAACTATGCATGCAGGCTGTATCGCCTCAGGCTACAACGTGCCTATGTATTCGGTTTTCAGGAGCTTGTGTGTTCCTTATAGTAAAAAGATTTGTTTTATCGGCTCCTCGTGCAGTCCCCAAAAACTCAAGAGTGCTGTAGGGTGGAGGTGTTGTGATAAATTGCAGAAAAATATGCACTTACAAAACGGTCCCCCTTAGTGCTCCATCATATCTGGAGAAGCCATAAATCAGGCTAGTTGCCAGTGTTTCACTTAGAGTGGATCTAGGCTCTCCCTGTTGCTGGCCACCTCCCCGCTGTAGCACCTGAGGATGTTTGATTACTACAAAGTAAAAAGTTCTCCCTTTGAACAGTCCTGTTTCTTCATTGGTCCACATGTGTTGGAGCGATTGAAAAGCAGTCCGGTGCTGCTCATGTCATGCATTTTGCATCGGCTGTGGGGTGGCTCGATGCATCCCTATTCCCAACATGTGACATTTTTTTTCCTCTATGTTTGATGAATAAAATGCAAACTACCCAACTCCCACAAAAAAATAAATAAAGAAAAACAGGCATTTTATAAAAACCACACAAAAGGGTGTATGAGCCGTCTTTCACTGACTTTGTTGGAACTGAGCAATAATCACCTCTGTCAGAAGCACAGAGTGCCAAAATTAATTCGGACATGGCAAGGAAACTGTTGCCTTGTGGGTGGTGGATTCATTTTTTCCCCCTCTTCATTTCTAGAACCTTCTAGAATCAGCTCAATCTGCCTTGCTGCCCACTTTCTAAAAAGGCCTAAAGCAGAATCTTAGAGGTGTCAGTCACGTTTAGCGTTGCTCGGTGAAATCCAATCATTCCAATGTAATCGGGAGTTTAGCATGAAGGCAAAAAATTTCCCCCGGCAGATTTAGCTAATTTTCAAGTTGGTTGCATGAATTTGCCATGTTGACCAACAGAAAGCTGCTTGGTTTGAAAGTGACCTCTGTGTGAGCTGTGCTTTATTTATGGCTGCGCTATTGACAGCAGGTAATGGAGCTTTTTCGTCAGCCAAATTTTACTGACATTTCGCTTATGTCACCGCAATTTAACCGAGAGTTTTTTTTTTTGGGGGGGGGGGGGGGGGGGGGATT
Organism: Gobio gobio; assembly: GCF_949357685.1. Classification (NCBI taxonomy): domain Eukaryota; kingdom Metazoa; phylum Chordata; class Actinopteri; order Cypriniformes; family Gobionidae; genus Gobio; species Gobio gobio. The sequence continues at coordinate 9,656,709 of NC_137106.1, forward strand.
ATAACACTTTATTTTCATGGTCCCGGAACATTCTGTAGACTATAGAGCTCCGGAGGTTGACGTCATGCAGCCATTTTGGCAGGCAATCAGGGGAGCACTCGAGTGGTTGTTGCATTGGTATTTATAGTGGTCGAAAACAATTTTTAAACTTACTATTTCAACATGGTGGACAGCTGCTGTGCGCCAGGATTCCAGAACAGGCGGGGAAAAGCAAAGGGGAAATCATTTTATCGGAGTAAGTTATCGAAATGCTGTGAATTTCAGTTTATTCTTCATTCTAACTTTTGCCTCACATGACTAATGATAAAAATACGTTCCCATAAAATATGATACTTAATCATGAATAACATAAGTGCTTTTGTATATAAATAAACCATAATCATATTTGAAACAAAATCAATAAATAAATACTGAAACAAAAAAATTAGAAATTATATTTATGGTTTATGACTGATTTTATTTGACATGCACAACATGGGACACAGCGGGTGCACTGTTTTGGCCAGGTTCATGTAACATCGTTGGACCGCTAACATAGTAATCTATTCACGTTTTCTCTCTTTAAATGTAAGCGCATGAATATATCAGCATTGTCATATACATAAAGAATTGAAGTCTGTGATGTGATACAAGAGCGTATTGATGCAGTTCAGTCTGCCTGCTATTCTATCCGTTAACGTTACTCCTGATCGGAAGCTTCCATAAATAATTAGTTTATACTTAGATTTAGGCTTCTACTAAGTTGTAAAGTTGTGCATAAGTTGTAAATAAGAGCCCATTTATGTCAAAACTAGGCTAGTTGTAACTTGCGCACAGCCGGTTCAACAGGTGTCCTGACTGGAAAGCTATCCGGTCCTTTATCGATACATGTGAAAAGCACCCCGGGGTCATTATAGGGATCTGTTATGTTTAATCTATTACATTTTTCTATGTATAGGTCTGTCTTTCGAATTAAAGTGCGCAGTGAAATCATGCTGGCGTCGTTCATTTCATATTTGCTCCAGGCTGTTCCTGCCTGCCAATATGGCGTTGTAAACAGAAGGGGTCACGTGATGTCCGGAGCTCTTTAATTTTTGCTGTTTCCATTGTCAGAAGTTGTGAATGGTACCCTAATTCCAAACCGTACTGTACAACTTTTTTGGCACCCTTCCATTGGGGTACCTAGCACAGTAGTCCGGTAAAAGGTGGAGCTAGACTTACTGCAGACCACTGATTGGTTGACAGAGAATCGTCACTTGCGTGTGCTTTTTCGGCTGTGTTTTTCCATGTAGCTTTGGCTCAAACAAAGCTTGTCATCTACTTCTGACAAACAGCCACATGCCGAGAAGCAAGAACAAGATCTGCTGTATGTTGTCCATTGTTGTTTACTGTGTCGCTTTCTTCTTCAAGCGAAAATGACTTCGATCGCAATACCACGCCTATCAAGTAATGGGGCTGTTGGAGATGGAAATGCAAGCCGGATCAGGGTTTAGCAGGGTTTAGCAGGGTTTTGCAACCATATGTCAACTTATTCTAACCCTAACCCTACCAGTCTACTAATACTCTACTAACACTCTAATGAGTGTTAAGTCGCATTTCCACCAATATTACCCGGACAAATTTGCCCCAGGAACTTTTTCCCCCAGACCTGTTGCTGTCTGCATTTCCATCGCGGTCTAAAGTACTCTGAAGATTAGTCCGGTGATGTAGGACTGCGCATGACTTCCCAGTTCCCACTGGATTTCATCCTCCGCATTAAAGCTCAATAAAGCCTGAACAGTGGGTCTATCTGTCATATTTTTGAAACCCCATTGTTGATTCGAATAGGCAAACAACTCTAACTGCACGCACCGCAAAAGACTTTTAAAAATTGTGGTTGAAATAAAATGCTGTGTGGAGTCAACCAATCAGTATGTTCTGAACTTTGAAAAATGACTACCTCGCGAGCAGGGACTTTAGACCCTGGTCCCTGCGATCGAAACACACAGAGTACCACCCTAAGTCCCTGGTTCCTGGAGAAAGTTCCTGAGGTGAAAACGTGGCTTTTGTAAACGTGAAGGTGCAACGGTACTTATAGTCAACAAAATGCCTTGAAGGGACCATCAAAATAAAGTGAAACCACAAAACAGCTCTTCACACGGCAGACTCGACTTAAAATGTACTCTAGTTGAGCAGGGCTGCCCAGTCTCACTTCCTGCAGAGTTTAGTTCTAACCAGCTCCAACACAACTATTGGAAGTTTCTAGTAGCTGATCTAGATGTTTAATTAGGATTGGAGCTAAACTTTGCTCAAAGGCAGCCCTACTTTTTACTTTTTATTTTACTCATCCCTGCACAGATAAAATGCACAACACTTTACTTTTACTAACAAATTATGTGTAATATCTAATTACGCTGGAAAGTTTCCCACAATTTTGGGGCACTTGAGTTTCTATACATGATGACTGATGGGATATAATTAGCCTCAAATATTAGTGTGTGTATTTTTCAGACATGGGGAAATTGCATACTTACTTCCTGTCACATGCACACACTCTCAAGCGGCCAAGACTGCATGTATTGGGACAGACCCATTTGGTAAAAAAAAAGCAAAATTTATTTTATTCTTTATGAACAAATAAATAAAAGCAGTTGTGAGATAATGTCTAAAATATAAAATATTATATATTTGAAATAATCTAGCTTTATGAACATAAAAATATTAATGTCCATCTGTTTACTTTCCCATTAAAAGCATTGTGTTGCCAGCTACAATGTTAAGAGCTTAAAGGGCCTATTTTTTTATGTGGGAAAATGTATAATATAAGTATATTTATTTGGAAAAAATGCAACTAAATCAACCTCATATTTAAGTGGCTGTGTAGTGAGTAGTGACTCTTGTACATGCAGCAATATTGGACGCCTTGGGAGTAAAAATGGGTTGATTAAAGTGCTGCCTCCATTGGCAGCTCACTAGTATTTGCTACACTCCAGTCATCAGTGAAACATATGGAAGGGCTGCAGTGCTTGTTAAAGAAGCAGATGAGATTCTCACTCCTGTAGTTTTACAAGCCGACGCTTTAGCTGCAAAGATGGAATATGCACCACCTCCATTGAAATCAATTATCATTTATATCTCCTCCCAAAGAGCTTGAAGTGACGCGTCGGAGGAAGGAACAATGTCAGAGCTGTGAATTGACTTTAGTACACTGCCTTCCCTCCAGATGTGTAAGTCACAGAGCCCTAAAACCACAGTTCATCACTCAGATGAAAGAGCTGAGAACTGCATATAATCATATTCAGTTTAATAATGACAAGATTTGATGTGATATGCGTCCCCCCCAAAAGCATGTGAAGTTAGGCAAGTTATTATAAATTGAGGCGAGCGTGAGAGAATTGAAGAAAACTCTCGATTAAAATTATTTCCGTTTTGGCAAAAACCGGGTTTCCTGTTTGAATAATGATTAGGTTATAACAGGGCAGGTTTAGAAAGCAAAATATCACTTGGGTTTGTAACGTCTGGGCAGAGGATGTTTGCTCCAATATATTCATGATGTAGATTTAATCATGATCTTAGGGTTTGGGGAGTTTGATATTGTGATCAAGATGATAACAACAGGTATTACAAACAGAACAGCACCGTCCAAACCTATTCAACTAGGTTTTTGTTATATTAAACTATAAAGAAAGAGGTTGTATGTTTGCTGCACTGGTTGTATGTTTGCTGCACTGGTTGCAGGCTTGCTGTCAGGTTCAATGTACAATAGTTGCCGTCTGAACAGGCACTGTTTACATGTAAATATATAAATCATATGGATAAAAGTGTCTGCTAAATGCATAAATGTCAGGTCATTCATGCAGAGAAATATAAATGTGTGAAGAAGTTCTGGATCTGTAAAGCCGCGTTTCCACCGCAGGTACTTTCCCCAGGAACTAGGGACTTTGGGCTGGTACTAAGTGTGTTTCGACCGCAGGAACCGGGGTCTAAATGAAGTTCCAGGTAAATATTTCCCTCTCAAAGCGGCCCTGCTTGCAAGTTAGTACTTTTTCAAAGTTCAGGAACTTTCGGGGGTGGGACTTGGGTGCTGAACATGTTGATTGGTTGAGTTCACACAGCATTTTGATTGGTCAACTCGATGCAGCATTTTATTTCAACCACTATTTTTAAAAGTCTGTTGTGTTGCATGCAGTAAGAGTTGATTGATTTTCGAATCAACAATGGAGTTTAAAAAATACGACAGATGGGCCGACAACGAGGTTCAGGCTTTATGAAATGTATTTGCAAAGACGGAATCCAGTGGGAACTGTAAAGTCGACGCGCTCAGTCCTACGTCACCGGACTAATCTTCCCGGTACTTTAGAGCGTGATAGAAACGCAAACAGCAGCAGGTCTGGGGGAAAAGAGTTCCTGGGACAAATTGTTCCGGGTAATTTCGGTGGAAACGGGGCTTAAGATACACACATGTAATAAGTAAATACTAAAGGTTAAGACAAAGGACAAACACAAACTTAATTTACTCACCCTCATGTCATTGTAAACATGTGTGACTTTATTTATTTTGCAGAACACAAAATAAATGAGGAAACACTTTATTTTGAAAGTCCACTTTAGACATTCTATGAACTATAAGTAACTTTGCAGCTACATGTCAACTACCAGTTATTAGATTAGTAGACTGTCTGTTTAATATCTGCTAACACTTTATTTTGATGCTCCCCAACAGACATTCTACTAATTTTGCAAGTACAAACTTATTCTACCAATACTCTAATGAGAGTTAGTTGACATGTAGTTGCAAAGCTACTTATAGTTAGTAGAATGTCTTGAGTGGACCATCAAAATGAAGTGTAACCGTAAGTGGGGTCTAACGATTGACTTTCTCTGTAAGGACAAAAAAATTTGTTGTTTGTGTCCCACAGAAGAAAGTAAGTCATACCGATTTAGAACAATAGGGTAAGTAAAATTGTAATTATTTATTTATTAATTGTGTGTTTATTTTTGTGTGAATTGTCCCTTTCACACTTGTAGTTCGGTTTGCTTAGTTTGTTTGGTCCGGACCAAAAAAAAAAAACATTTAGCCCTGGTCCGCTTAGCGTTCGCATTAGGTTTTTTAACTCAGAACCTGAAGATACCGAACCTAAAGGCATAGGGATATATTTACAACCTGATTGGCCGGCTTTTATTAAGTATATTTTGTGACGGAACTTACCGAACATCCAAAACAGTCCTGGTGGCTGGGCTAAATGGGCTTGTTGTATGTGCGTAGCTACATATGATGGTATTTTGACCAGCTGAGAACTCGTGAAGAGCTCATAAAATGTGTAAAGGAGTCAAAATAGCCACAGGAATCCCTCCGTCACACACACAAAGATCTGCTGCGAGGAGACGCGGTTCTGATGCCTGTACTGAACTGTGATGGGCAACATCATGACTATGACGAGAAAAACAGGTATGATTGAGCATTCTGTTCTTTTTAGGGTCGCATCTTGTGACATCATGTCCTGTTTTTGGTTTGTTTACATGTCTTTGGTCCATGTTGTGTTCATATTTCAGTCGAACCGCACCAGAGTTCATTTGGAAGCGGACAGAGACCCATCTTTTCAGTTGTCTCAGTCCCCTTGTTTGATGCACACCAGGGTTCGGATGGCAGCGTTCACACTTAGTCAAGTAATTGTTTTAATCGAACCAAACATGCCAAGTGTGAACACAACCTTAATGTAAAAATCTATCCAGGTTTAATGACATGGGACAAAACAGAGCGGGGGTCGCCACCAGTGATGCCAGTAACGCGTTACTCTAATCTGACTACTTTAAGTGGAGTACTCCACTTAAAATGTCAGGAGATACATTTTTGAACGTTAATGTTAAAAATGCACTTCCAATAAAGTGAGTGTTGGCAAAAATGGTTGTCATTTTTATGTTGAGGCGGCAGGGGTGTGTGTAACTAATAAAGTAACTTGTAATCTAACTTAGTTACTTTTAAAATCAAGTAATCTGTAAAGTAACTAAGTTACTTTTTAAAGGAGTAATCATTAATCAGGTTACTTTTTCAAAGTAACTGTGGCAACACCGGTCGCCACATAAACACCACTTTATATCCAGGGCTTGACATTAACTTTTTTGCTCACCAGTTTTTAGTTACTAGCCACTCTGCATTTTCACTGGCCACAATTTTGACATCGATACCATGTGGAAAAACTGCCATATACATATGTTTAATATTATCTCATAATTTGGCAGCAGGTGTATTAGGCTACTGTCACTTTGACCTGACGCACAGATCCATTATACTCAACTCAACTCAATTTATTTTTATAGCACTTTCAAAGCCATTAAAATGGACCAAAGTGCTGTCCATAATTGGTAAAAACAGTAATAGACACATATAAAACAATAAAATGCAAAGTCGTACCAACATCAAATAACAGCACAACAAAACACCAAGAAAAACATACAATCAATTTCTCACAGTTTTCAGACCTAATCAAATGCCATAAGCTTGATAGAAAAGGTGAGTCTTCAAGTCTGTTTTAAAGATATGTATACTTGGTGAGGATTTAATATATAAGGGCAACACATTCCACAGAGCAGGAGCAGCGACAGAGAAAGCACGATCTCCACTTCGCCTCAAGCGAGACCGTGGAACATTAGCAGCATGCTCTGAGAGGAGCGCAGTTGGCGTTGGGGTTGGTAAGGGATCAACATGTTCTTTATGTACTGGGGAGCCTGGTCATGTAATGCTTTATAGACAAACATTAATACCTTGTACTGTATTCTGTATTTCACCGGTAACCAGTGAAGTGATATTAATGTAGGTGTTATGGGATCCCATTTTTTGTTTTTTGTTAAGATTCTCGCTGCAGCGTTTTGAACGTACTGCAGACGAGCAACGAGAAATTCATTTATGCCCAAATAAAGAGCATTACAATAATCCAGCCGTGACGAAACAAAGGCATGTAGAACAACCTCTAAGTCCTTATTTAAAAGGATGGATTTCAATTTCGACAGTTTCCTTAAAGGGGTCATAGAATGACATTTTTGTACAAGTTAATATGATTCTTTAGTGTCTAAATGAAAAGTTTGTAATATACTTTAATTAAAAATTCTCATTAGTATTGTAAGAAAACACTCAATTTACCTGGTCAAAACCAGCTCAGTTTTCAGTAAGTCATTTCAGTGTATGTGACTTTAAATGATAATGAGCTTTGCTCACCCCGCCCCCTCTGCTCTGTGGGGCGTTCGGTTCGACACGACACAACACCACAACACACGTGGAGTGTTGCCTTGACAACATTTGAGGGTATATTTTCGAGAAATAATGACAACGGGAGTCTCTGAAGACACATCTAAGCAACCTTATCAATTTGAACCGGAGTCGGACCAGGAACAGATGACGAAACCATCGAAGTTCGAACAGGACGTTTCTGAATGGTTGGTTAACGTCATGTCACTTTGATCTATCTTTGTACTGGCAGAGTAGCATAGTGAGATACGAATGCTATGTGTTTACTGATGTGTTAGTTCATTGACAGATTGATGTTATGTTATAAGATTTTTTTTTTTTTACATTACTTCAGTAACAGACACCGTTATAAACCATGTACAAAAGTAAGCTTAGTGTAGTGTTACCACGTTAACTTTATCACCCGAGTACACAGTTTGTAATAACAAACATAACGCGTTGTTCATTATAAACGTGGGATTATGAATTATATTGAGAACGTCATACACAGAAAGCATGCCGTAATGTAACTTACCCTGTAAACTTTAGCCTCATTCATCGTGAAGCGTGCAAGCGATTTGCAAAGATTAATATAAAGGTTAATAAAACGTTACACTCACACATCTTCGATCTTCCTGAGGTGCAGCAGGAACACGATCCTTTTTTCAAGAGCAGCTTATTAGCAAAACCTGCTTTATACTGACCCTCGTTTATAAAGCAGTCTGCTGAGAAATGATTCGCGCAAACATTGACGTTGATGGGGGGGAATATTCCCTTCTAAAACAAAACTCAGCAGCCTCTGGGTCTTCAGCGGTTCGGATTTAGGAACATCAAAATGACTGCTGTTTTCGTTATTACACCCAACAACACAACACCACAATCGCTTAGACGCCATTCTGCTCCAGCGTATCAACAATGGCGGACTGATGACAGCTCGCTCAGGGCGGGTCTGTGTTGAAACGCTGCTGTCAATCAACAATCTTAGGAGGGGCGTACAACGTGTAACGTCACACGGTCAGACGGCTCGATTTGAGACAGGGGAAAATATATAAGGAGATTAAAAAAAAACACTGGATGTATTTTTATCATTATAGGATGGTTGTGTACAGGCACTGCCAACACACATTTCCGTATAATCAACTTGTAAAAGTGCATGTACCATTCTATGACCCCTTTAACTGAAAAAACGATGTTTTCACAACACTTTTAACTTGGCGGTCAAAGCTAAATTCAGAATCGAAAATGACTCCTAGTTACACATTATACTGTAACACATGCGTTTTCTTTCTCAACAGTTTACGTTCACTTAAAACAGACTGTGTTTACGTTAATTTTGACATTATTTTGTATGTTTTTGACTTTTTAAGTGCAATAAGCAGCAAGAAAGAACTTAATTTAGTTCTAATGGTGCGTTCACACCGGACGCGATTCGCGCGAGTGATTTACATGTTAAGTCAATGCAGAGACGCGAAATGGCATTCTGCGGCGCGAAGGACGCGAATTGAGCGTTTTGAACACGCGAAACGCTCAAGTTGAAAAATCTGAACTTTGGCGGATATTTCGCGCCGCGTTAACCAATCAGGAGCTTGCTCTAGTAGTGACAACAATGAGGAGAAAATCTGTATATTCACATCTGGTTCAGACAATATGATTATCACTGTGATAACTGTGATTAAATGACATGAAACACAACACAGTCTCTTTTTGTTAAATGCAAGTTTATGTATGATCAATAAGTAAAAGGTATAATAAGCTATACATGAAATAAAGCACACAATTCAGTCAAACATTCAAAGTCAGTGCTAGTAGGCTAACGTTACAACTGCAACGTACAGTTATAGCCTAAAAATATAAAGTAATGAAACTTATCTTTGCTCTCAGCCTAAACGATTTGCCAGGGAACAAATTATAGATCCATGAGACCAAAGATCGGCCGTTACAAGACGAATTATAGCTCGAGACACTCCACAGAGACATCAGAGCCAGCGGCAGACGGCAGAAGAACTGGCCGAGGAAAGGTTGCCCTCGCCGGCTTTGACGAGCACTGAGCGCCGCTGTCTGCTGGAGCTCACAACTCCGGCAACGGCAGATAAAATGTTCAAATAGGCACTCTTTATATAAATAAACCACAGATTTGAACTTTAAACAACTACATTATCGACTGAAAAAGTCTTAAAACTACGTTTTGTCACACATTAACAGTAGATTTTAACAAAAAAAAGACATGTAAACACAGCCCATGTCAGCCATTTCTCAACGAGACGAGCCGGCTGGCAGAAGCCCCGCCCATGACGCGAAGTCGCGTCTATTGTGCAGTTAATGTCACGCGCGATTGAAGCGAGTAAACACAAAATGTTCAAGCGTCCACCTTCGCGCGAATCGCGTCCGGTGTGAACGCCACATAAGAGACGGCTTTATGTGTGCAGACAAAATTTGCAGGAATGAGAAAAATTATGCGCAACATGCACAATCACACGAAATTCAAGCCCTGTAATACCAACAATATTCATCCGGAGGAAATGAAATGAGTGAATGAGGGGAGGCGGGTTTGTGTGTCACTCGCTGTCGGAGAGATGAGAGAGTGAGAAAGCGCAGCTGGTATGGTGTATCTATGCTGTGGGAAAATATTATTGGAAGCGTTTCAGATATTTCAGTATCGATATGTATCCACATATTTTTTTGACAGCACTACATTACCCTTAGTTCATTATTTCAGATGCCTTTTTAAACGAAAAATGAAAAATGTATATATATAGATAAGATTAAAACCGCCAAAGTGGCTAGTAGGATTGACCGCGTTACGCGCCACTGCTGAAATACACACACATTTAGCAGGTTAGCGGGTGTTCACGTATAAGCTCTGTTTATACCATCTGAACCACTGGTGCCTCAAAGCAGCAAATCAAAGCAGACCTGTTCTGGTCCCATAATACCCTGGTACAGCCCATTAGACATCTGCACAGGCATGGAGAAAGGGGCCGCGTAGAGAGACCTCAATTAGTTTCCTGTTGACCTCTTATCACTGTATGATGACCCTTCGTATGAGCGAACAGAATTATACCATGGCTGGATTTCAGAATGATGTGTTCTCAGGCACCACTGGTCAATTCCATTTCTTATATGGATTACCAAGACAAATGCGAACGTGTGGGAATTCTCACACCTGTGTTGTTGATGAAAGCTATGACCAATATACTGAAAGAAAATCAAGCATGACTGCGAAAGAAGAAAACTAGTTGTCTAATGTGTGTCTGAGTGTGACTGTGTGTGTGTCTTCATGGAGGAACAATGATCAAATGCTGTTAAGAGTAACTCAGGAGCTTTGAAACAGCTGTCAAAAATGGTTCACACATACATGTACATAATTGGCACGTGCATAATTTATTACGACAAAGCCATCTTCAGGCTTACCGTAGGAGGTCTACAATACCTGTTCCATTTCCATTCATCTTAAGTCAAGGCTTAATTGATTTGTACAGCGCTATTCACAATACACATTGTTTCTATAAGTACATCCCCTCTGAGCATAAAGATATATTTATTTCTTAATGATCATAATTACAATTTATGTGAAGATGACAATGTACATTAAACATGTACAGTATATGCACTCTTAAAAAAAAGGTTCTTTATTGGCATCTATGGCTCCAAACTTTTATATATAAGAACGTTTCTTCACAAAAGAAAAAAAAAAAGATTATTTTAAGAACATGTTCACTAAAAGGTTCATGGAATACAGAATTGTTCTTCTATGACATCATTTTGGAAAAACACCCTTAGCAAACGTTAATTTTGACAATGTAAGAAACAAACTTTCAAACAACTCACTTTTGGCAGTTTTGCTTAACCGTTATGTGCTGTTGGGGACGTTTTCATCCTCTATGGGGTGTTATCGAGTCTTAATTTGGCCATAACTTTCTCTGTGTTTCAGCAAATGGAATGATTTTTGGTGACAAATCTTATTTTGAAATATTTTGGGAAAATAATATGCTGTTATACTCCATAATAAACTCCATAGAAAAGCCAGAAACTAAGCTTTTTTGTACAGGCCTATCTAAAGGGTTAATGATGTTACCTGGTTATCAACTGTACAAATTACAAATTTTACCTCTTCCCAACAGGAAAAACCATCAACAATCAAAAATGCATGAGTATATGGTGTCTTGGCTTTGCAATCAAAAAATGTGGTTACAATGGAAGTCAATGGGGCAAAAACAGCCACGAAATCTACTAAAAACTAACAATGCATCAAAGCCAATGTTGTTTCTAATCTTTGACATGTTATATTGAAAATTTGTCATTTTGTGTGTGTTTTTTCCCCCAAATCAATGACATCATTTATGAACTTGGCAATTAAAGAGTAAAAATCCTGAATTTTTTAAAACATTTAGTAGTTTTGAACAGGACTGAGGTTGATTTATGCAAAAAAAATTGGAAAAAAAATTGATCTGATACATTTTAAAGCAGTTTAATTTAGTGGATGTTTTCATCCACGAACATAACGAAAGGGTGGTGAATTTGAACAATGCACAAGGGTTAAACAATGGGTTGCAAAAATGAGTACACCCTTTATTGAAATTCGCAAACATGCTTTAGGACCCTATCATACACCCGGCGCAATGCGACGGCAGGCGCAATACAAGTGTTTTTTACTAGTTTCATCCCAACGCAGTTATCATTTTCACGTCCAGCGCTGTTTAAATAGCAAATGCACTCGCGCCCATCTGTCCGCCCATGGGCGTGCTGGTCTGAAAACCAGGTGTGTTCAAGCGCATTGTTGGCGTGTGGCTATTTTGAGGAACTGAAAACGACTGCGCCATTGACCAACAAAAACCTGGTCTAAAGTCAATAGTGCAGTATTTTTTGTGTTATTTAAAGGGCACGTTAGTAATATGTAGGGTTGGGAATTGAAAATCGATTCTGATTCTGGAACCGGATACTTAAGATTAAGAATCGGATACTTGTTATAAAATAAAAATTTTAATTCCTCTTTTCGATTCCTGAGTGCATTTTTTTTCCACCTGGCAATCTGCCAGGACCTTCCGCGCGTTTAATCTGCCAGGACCTTTACGTGGTAATCTAAACATCAATTTACAAGATGAACCATGGGAGGCGCACAAAAGTGTGGGTACACTTTGTAAAACCGAAGACAAAGCTAAATGTAATTATTGTAATAATCTAATATGTTGCAAGCAAGGTGTCACGACCAACATGTCTAAGCATCTGCGGTTGGTTCACCACGTTGAAATAAAAGAATGCACAGTGTTTGATTTATTGCGCATCCCGAGTGCCCTTCATTAGCCGGCACTAGTACGGCTACAACGCCACAAAATGTTGCGTGTGAGACACCATTCTCCCTCTCTTCGAAAGGTCACACAAGAAAAAATTGAGGAGTGTCACGGGTCGATCACAGCGTTCATAGTCAAAGGGTTGCACCCCTTTTCTGTTGTCAAGTGATCATCGTTTAGGTAGGTGTTACATTATAGGGAAATCATTTTTTTAAATTAATTTTAAACCTATTAGCAATGTTTGTTTGTTTTTTTTATTCCCAGGGAGATGACAAGGGCACATATGTTGATGTTTCTAAATAAAAATGGCTAAGTACTGATGATAACTTAAAGGGGTGATGAACTGAGAAATAAACTTTCCCTTGAGCCTTTGATATACAAATGTTCATCGTGATATAAGTATATCCTGTAAGTTTCAGAGCTGAAAACTTCCTTGTTAGTCAAAGAAAAGCTTTTATTGACACCAGGCCCAGAAAACGAGAGCTCTCCGAATATGTCGACCACTGACGTAATAGGATGCAGAAACGCCACCTCTACAGATAAATATGTACGCCTGCTTTTGTAGCCCCGCCCACCGACTCGTGGAGCTAAACAGATAGCGCAAGCTATAAACATGCCGAAGAGGGTAATATATTGCGCTTTGCCTAGGGTTGTGGAAGAACACAGTCGCTGCATAAGCTTCCTTCGGATTATAATATTAGGAATGAATGGTTAAACTTTATTTTTAATGAAGTTCCAGCTCACGTGGGGAAGACATTGCACGTATGTTCATTTCACCGGATTTGTTGTAAATAAGAGACTGGATTTGCAGACAGGATGATATTACATGAATGCATGAAGCTAATCACTAATGTGAGTAAAAATGTGTTATATGTGATAGTATTGCATTGTTACAGATCAAATACAATGTTACATTGTGTACATGTCTAACTAAACATAACTTACCACTATCACAGTGTCACAGTTTTCCAGATGGGCTACCAATACATATCATCATAAATAGTGAAATAGCATTCCTTATGGGGGTAGATTTGTTGCATATATAACGTTTAGTGTTATATAATGGCCGTTATCTGATTGGCTCAAGTAGACGGTGGGTGGAGTTTTCTTATTTGTGGATTTGTTTAAGTGTAGACGCTAGAAATGTTTCAAATGTGTGCTGCGATTTACAAATGTGCAAGAAGCGATCCACAAATGCAGAGGAAGCGATTCACAAATGCACAGGAAGAGATTCACAAATGCACAGGAAGAGATTCACAAATGAATGCAAGGCAGAGTTGTGTTTGTGACATAAAAACATGTGTGGATATTTTTTTTATTCACAAATGTCATTGTATTTATTTGTGAATCTAATTCATTTTTGTGAAACTCCTGCATATATTTGTGGATCTCATTCTATTTATTTGTGAATTTATTTCATTTTTGTGAATCTCTTTACATTTATTTGTGGATAACAATCTATTTGTTTGGAATAATGCAACAAATCTACCCCCATCATTCCTTTCTTGATGTGCGTTGTTCACTCTCTTGACTTGATGTTTGAAGGAAAGACAATCGCGGAAGTTTTGATCATGCTGTCTGCAACGTTGGCGCGCGCATATATCCACTGATGGGGCAGGCCAAGTAATATAAAATAACATTCATATTAATTGCGGGTGGATGAGAGACAAATCATTGTGTTTGTTCCGGTTGCCATATGTCACACACTTTCAAAACAATGCCTCAAGCGTACTCATGTGGGAGCCGGAGCTCATTAAATATGCAAAGCTTATCCAATCCTAGCCGTGGGCGTTTACTTTCAAGCTTTGAGTGCGGCACGCCCATCAAAACCGACCGTGCCTTGAGAGAGCCTCAAAACCATGGCAGAAAATAGCATTACTTATTCATTATGATGTTTCTGAATGTAAAAACCACGCGAACGTCAGAAGTAGACCTCAGACAACAGTATAACAAAGCCAGTTCATGACACCTTTAAGCAAACCCCTACAAGCCCTTGCACATTTAAAAGCAAGTCCTTTGCACTTTTAGTTGCAACCAACAAGTGTTGTGTATTTTAATTTAACTTTAATTTAAGTTTTTTTGAACATGTGTAGCTGAGCAGCTCAGTTCTTATGTAGCCTAGTGCTGGTTTTTGTTTGTTATTTGAGCTGAAACTAATGGCACAGAAAATAAACATGTTTGATATATTAATGTTTGACTTTTGTTGTTGTTGTTGTTTTATCCTCCTGGGACCCAGAAAAAAAAGTATTTTTTATTATTTTTTTATGTCATTACATTGCTTAGAGCAGGAGTGTCCAATCCTGCTCCTGGAGGGCCACTGTCCTGCAGAGTCTAGCTCCAACTTGCCTCAACATCTGTCTGGAAGTTTCTAGTGTGCCTAATAAGACCTTGATTAGCTGGTTCAGGTGTGTTTAATTGGGGTTGAAGCTGAACTCTGCAGGACAGTGGCCCTCCAGGAGCAGGATTGGACACCCCTGGTTTAGAGCATAAGAAACAAATGGGGAAAAAAGCATTTTTGAAAAATTATATTTTATTCATATGTTATGATATGTCCTCTGTAGTTGACACCAGGACTGTGTCAATAAAATGACATGAAATTGCATGTATAGGCAAAAACAATGGGATTTATTTTTAATTCACCAATACATTTTTAGGTTTCAGGATCTTTTTTAAACAAACTTTGTTTAAAGATGATTCTGAACTATGTTATGAAAGATATAACGAAATGCATTGATATACCATTTTACTTTATGAAATATGTGGGTAAAATGGCCATACTTGGATTTTCCCATTCAATACAATGTATCACACTGCATCTAATTTGCATATTAATCTGTTCTTGGTGCAACATGTAATGAAAAAAGTAATTGTCAACATTTTCATAATAATATCTAATATTTAATTGGAATGTTGATATGTAATTTATTTCCCTATTCACTTGTTATTTCTCCAAAATGCCTGATAAACATGATTTAAATCCCGGCGTCCACTACAGTGGACATTTAAGAAATGTTCTGTAACAGAAATTCATATTTTGATTAGAAACCCCATAACATTTTCCTGAGATGTTGATTTATAACAAACAATTTGAAAATTAATCTGATTTAAATTATAATTTAAAAATATTATCATATTTCCTTAAGAGTGCTAAACATTAATGTCAGCCGTTTTTAAAGACCAAGAAGTTGTTGTTGTCCTGGTGAAACCTCCAAACATTTGGTATTGTGACATGTGACATGTATGATGTCAAAGAAACTCACTAAAATATAATATCCACTACAGTGGACAAAAGTCTATTTGTGGGTCCCAGGAGGATATACTACATTTGAATCGAAACTGGGAATCTATAAGAATCGGAATTGGAATCGATAAAAATAAAATGATGCCCATTCCTAGTAATATGCGCCTATAGGCGGGTGCACAACTCTGCTTGTTACACACACAGGGATGCGCAGCAGCACACAAACAGTTTTAAATATTAAAAATAAAAGGATTCCTCTCTGGAGAAGAGTTCAGTCTTTCCGCTCGCAAATTCTGCCACGTAAACAGCGAATCCACCATGATGCAAGCGCAACTAGCTTTTAAAGGGAATGGGAGATGAGACTCTAATTTATTGCATTACGAGGGGTGTAACGGTATACGTATTCGTACCGAACCGTTTCGGTACAGGGCTTTTGGTTCGGTGCACGCGTGTCACGAATCATTAACAGTTAACAGTCGGCTTGTTTTAAGCACGGAACACACATCGATCAGAGTTCCCACACGAACATATGAAGTATTCAGTCCATTTTATCACGAAATTCAAACGATAAATGCCATTTTGACGCTCTTTAATGTGGCGTCACGGATCACTAATCACAGTTCAAACGGGTGAACGCGATCATCTGTGAACGCGCTCGATCATCTCTTCCTAAAGAATAAACATGAAATAACATCTGAAGGTATGCTGAGGATACATTACAACTTACTATCACGTATCATATGCGGTGTAATCGCTCAATCAGTGTTTCAATGGCGGAAAGACCTCAATATAACTGCTTGTAAACTAAACAATGTCATGTAGCATCACATTTACCTCAGGCAGTCGTTCAGTGTCCATAGAATTTTATTCACTAGAGAAATCAACTCTTTCACTAAATATATGCACTATATTAGCCTATATATTCATTATATTCTACTTAAAAGATTATTTCATGTGTGTTTAAAAAAACCTGTCTTAAAAATGACTGACAAAATTATTATATTTCAACAACGAATTGGAGAAAAAACTATTTTATAATTAGATTTAGAAATTATTGCAAAAACTGCCTAATGTGAAGTTAACATGTTTGCATACTGTTATCTGAGTGTTGATTAGGCAAGGCAAGGCAAGTTTATTTGTATAGCACATTTCATACACAGTGGCAATTCAAAGTGCTTTACATAGAAATTAAGTTAAAATAGTCATAAGTGAAAAAATAAAATAGAAATATATATAGTATAACAGTTATAATAGGAATTAAAAGGAAATAAAAAATAAAGATGAAATCCCCTATCTGGGGTGGAAGAAAATGGAGAGTCAGGTTTACTTTAAAAATATTTGTCAGGTAACTGTGCGTTTAGACAGTACCCTTACAGACAAATCTTCTTGGCCTAACTTGAGGGCGTTCTCTAGATGTTTTACCCGCCAGAGCAGATCTAAACGGGTCTTCCTCGCACCGGAGGGAGTACTCAAAAAATATTTGTCAGGTAACTGTGCATTTAAACATTACCCTTACAGACAAATCTTCCTGGACAGGAACACCAGGGCTATCTCTACTTTGTTCGACCGTCAGAGCGGATCTACACGGTCCTTCCTCTTACCACCAAGGCTATACATATCTATCCGTCAGAGCAGATCTAAACGGATCGTCCTCGCACCGGAGGGATTTTGATTTATCGCTCCCCTGTTATATTATTATACCTAAAAATAAATAGCAACTGAATTTAGGCTAATAGTGTGGGCTCTGTTGTTAAACTTTAATATTAATGTGCAATCTTCAATAAACTTTTAGTTAGAATTTAATACATTTAAGAACATACACTTTTTTTCCAGTAAACTACTGTTTAATAAAAATAAATAAAAAGCAATTTTGTAAAACTGCTGTACCGAACCCGTACCGAACCGTGACTTCAAAACCGAGGTACGTACTGAAAAGTCAGTTTTGTGTACCGTTACACCCCTACCCATTACTCATCAAGAGACTAGGAACAACCCTAGTTTAACAATCCGTTGTTAAACTAGCAAAAGTGGATTCGGACGTGCCCTAAGTGCACCTGCGCCATGCGCTTCAGACCATCCGCTCGGATTGTTAAGATAGGGCCCATATTCTAGTATGTAATATGTCCTTCATAACTTTAAGTATACTGCTATGACCCTTCATGGTACTGCGTTTACAAGGTGTAATATTCACGTAAACTGAATATTTACGACACTTCTTTATGGCACGAGTCGCACGACAGCAGGTTGCTGAGGGTTATTGGCTTGGCGCCAGTTGTACAGGGTATCTGCAGGTTTCACCAAGTCAAATTTAAGACTTTTTAAGACCTTTTCAAGACCATTATGAATTAAATTTAAGACCTATATCACGCAATTAAAAAAAAAAACGTACAAAAGGAAATGCAGAATCACAAAATTACTTGCAAAATTAAGTAAATATTAGTAATCTTGCACTTCCTCATAGCTCAATCCCACCAGGATTAATATACAAACACACTACCCGTCAAAAGTCTGAGAACGGAAAGATTTTTTAATGTTTTTACATTCTGCTCACCAATGCTGCATTTATGTTATTAAAAATACAAAAAGCTGTAATATTGTGACAGTTCTGTCATTTATTCCTGTGATCAAAGCTGAATTTATCATCATTACTCCAGTCTTCAGTGTCACATGATCCTTCACTAAATTACTAATCATTCTCATATGAGGATCTGATGATCAACAAACATTTATGATTATTATCAGTGTTGAACACAGTTGTGTAAAACATTTTTTTTGGATTCTTTGATGGATAAAAAAAAAGTAAAAAAAAAAAAAAAAAAGATTTCTGAAGGATTATGTGACTCTAAAGTCTGGAGCAATGATGCTGAAAATTCAGCTTTGAATCACAGATATATTTTAAGATATATATTGAAATATAAAATAGTTATTTTAAATTGTAAAAAAAAAAAAAAAACATTATTCACAATAATACTGTTTTTGCTGTATTTTGGATCAAATAAATGCAGCCTTGGTGAGCAGGAGAGACTTCTTTAAAAAACATTTAAAAAATCGAACCGTTCGCAAACTTTTGACCGATAGTGTGTGTGTATGTATATACATTTTTTTTTGTGAGATCAAAATTACTGATTTTGTGGTGGTCATTTTCAGAAATGTGCATGTTTCTTTTTTTTCATAATTAGGATGCCACATTTACCATATCATTATATTAGATGCACTATAGTCACACATGGCAATAAAACAAACAAAATGCATGAATCTTGTTTGACAATAGGACAAATAAATACAACTTAAATATACAGATACAAACAGTGCTTTAAAGAGCACCTATCATGGAATTTTGAAATTTACCTTTCATGTAGTGTGTAACATAGATCTAAGTGAACAAAAACATCCTGCAAAGTTTTGAAATATGACAGTGCACCGTATTTATAGTTATTTTCTTTCAAAAGTAAGAGTCGACTCTGAGTCATTTTTAAGAATCGTTAGAAGACCGAAGCTTTTTCTCTGACTAGATGACGTCAACTAGTCAAGTTATTTGAATACGATACGCCCACTTATTGCGCTCCAAGACGCCAGTGAAAACTAGAAAACATCATGGCGACGAGACGCTGTGTTCTGAAGTGCGACTCAAAAGCAAACTTTTTTAATCTGCCCAAGGATGAGCATTTGAAGACTAAGTGGCTTGAAGACAAACCATACATCGTCGCGATTGTGTGTTTATTTAATCGTCAAATGTCTCTATTTGCATGTTTCGCGATCTCAGGAAGCTTTTATTATGGACTTCTATTATGGCACATGGTTCTTCTTCGTCTGTCTGTACCATATATGGACTACATGTGCTCAGAGCGCCCTCCGGCTGCCAGTATGAATTGAAAACAACACATAAGAGACTGCAGATATCTGCGCATTTTGAGGAAGTATTTAATAAAAAATACTCCTCTGTATAGAAATTTGACACAGACATATGAGAATCTATCAATAGGTCTCCTCATCTGCACACTTTTGAACTAAAAGCCCTGAGGGATGTTGATTTGTCGCGAGTCTTCGTGAGGAGAATAGAGGAGTTTTTTATGAATGAGATCAGCTGAGGCTCATATTACAATCAAACAGTACCGACGCGGTTTTCATATTCATAACTCCTGACACATATTAACAAATTACTGTCACTATAAGACTTTGATGGGCGTTCCGTTTCCGAAAATATCTGCACAGACTATACCAATCACAACTGACTGGGTCATCGGACCAATCACCGCAGATTAGCGTCACGTAAAGGCGGGGTTTTGAAAAGTGAATCACTAAAGGAATCATTTGAGAATCGCTGTCAAAACAGGTAAAAATAAATGCATATTATAAGAAAACTAAAGTCTTTTTTGTCATTGCATGCATGCAAAACTGTTGTTGGGGACTTCTAAAACAATATTTGGAACATTTTAAATGCCATGATAGGTGCTCTTTAAGTTTAGGCAGGCTACTGTTTATTTTTCCCCGTTGTTGTTGTTGTGTGATTAATACTAATGACACAGGCAGGGGTGGGTATAGGCTAGGCTATATTGGATTGCTACAGTAATGAGCCCATAGATATGGATATCTATGAATGTGCCTAGATTCGGTACACTCGCGCGAGCGCTGACAGGCGGCAAACGCATGCAGAATCCGCGGCCAGTCTGACATCAGTCCGTGTGTCAGTAGCGAATGAGTTCGGGGTTTCCATCGCTTTTTAAACTCTAAGTGCTATCGGGCATATCAAACTTTTATTTGGTCATTATACGAGATGGCAGGTGAGAAAGATTCGCCTTTGCTTTCACGATCGCGTGAACTGGAAGAACTGGAGAACTGAAGCTGAAGAATAAAATCCGTTTGATGTGTCTGTGGTACAATCCGACAGAGACCCGCGCCAATAACACGAAAGCTGATTGGCTGCTATATAAGATGCATGTTGGTCTCTCACTAGCGAAAAAACGAACAACACACACACACACACACTAAAACATTGCGGGAGCATTTCAATGAGCAATGGAGTAGCGTTACATGGACGTAGGAAAATTAAGACCTGTTTAAAATTATTTAAGACCTAGAACTCAATACTTCAGCGAATTTAAGACTTTTAAGGCCTTAAAATTTTGATTTTGAATTTAAAGACATTTAAGACTTTTTGAGGTCCCGCGGGTACCCTGTTGTATGTAACAAGTGAATACGTCTGCACATTGTCGAGTAAAGGCTTCAAGTTTGTTCGGTACTCGTTTTACATCTCCTCATTTAAGACTGTACGCCCTGTGCAACCTATATAACAAACAAAAAACAAGACATGGTGTCAGAAGAAAAGTAAAAATTTTGCAGGAGTACCATCGCCGCACATGAATTAGGAAATCGTCTAACTTACTAGATGCATAAAGATTGATGCATAAAGAGGGCCCATTGAAGAAAATGGGTGAAGACGAAAAGTGCAGTTATTTGCTCCTGTGGATAGGAGAGAAAGGAAGAGATATCTTCAACACCTGGACGCTAACGACAGATGAAACAAAGGTACTGAAAACGTCCTACCACAAGTACGATACGTATGTGATGCCCAAAACGAACACAATTTACAAATACAAATTTCATGAGCGAATTCAAGGAGCCAACGAAAGTTTTGAGCAATTGGTGACTGAACTAAGACTATTAGTGAAAGATTGTGCTTATGCAGACAGCGAGGAAATGGTTAGAGATCGCATCGTGTTTGGCATTCACTCTCCGCGAGTGAATACGGCTGCACATTGTGGAGTAAAGGCTTCAAGTTTGTTCGGTACTCGTTGTACGTCTCCTCATTTAAGACTGCACGCCCTGTGCAACCTATATAACAAACAAAGAACAAGATACAAGGTCATGAAAAACTGTCACATCCATCCATTTAACTCCTGGAGGAAGGCCTTGGGAGAATGAATAGAGAAAGGGATTTTCATGTAGAAAAAAAGTGGCCAACCATGCAGGGAACGAGAGGAACGTAGCATCTTCTGTTTGAATTTTTTTTATCACATGTGTGAATTCATGACACCTTTGAAAAAGCACACCTTCAGTACTCCTACATCCTTATATAAGAACTTTACTATGACCAAACTTCACTTCTCACTTCCCTTCTTTCACTTGCAAGTCCATGCCTTTTGGATGCTGTTAGATGACTTGGTCTCAGAGTATGGATTCCCAGAAGTCTTAATTTTGTTAACATAGGCCTTGGACA
This sequence comes from Gobio gobio, assembly GCF_949357685.1. Classification (NCBI taxonomy): domain Eukaryota; kingdom Metazoa; phylum Chordata; class Actinopteri; order Cypriniformes; family Gobionidae; genus Gobio; species Gobio gobio. The sequence continues at coordinate 9,678,635 of NC_137106.1, forward strand.
AGGCTGAATGCATTTCTGGTGCTTTGGCTGTAGGTTGTGCTAGGTGAAACAGTCACTCTTCTCATAGCTTTAGCCAGCTCTGAGACATTTTCTCAGGCGTTTTCCTGCTCTTTTCTTAGGAAAAATCATTCATCAAGAAGAAGAAGTTGGGGGAGCTTGAAGACCTGATTATTTCAGGGACCTTGTCACAAGTCATTTCTTTATTTCTTTGAATCTGTGTATTACTTTCACACTTAAAACAATCATTTGGTGAACATGTACCTTTTTAAAAGTCTCCTGACAATTTGTCCCGAGTGGTTCCATTGTTGTCAGCCTTAAGTTTTAATGAGCTATGTAACAGTTTTAATTGTCAAGATATTACTCATGTTTAAATGTTTTTGTTCGGCATACTCTCCTGTTGATCTAAAACTGCCTTTAGCTTGCAGCAGAAATTTTGGATACACTTTATTTTGATGGTCCGCTTTAGACATTCTACTAACTATAAGAAACTATAACTCTCATTAGAGTAGTAGTAGACTGTAGTATATTTATTGTAGGGTTAGGGTTTGGGTTAGTGGAATAAGTTTTAAAATGTATTTGCACCAACAACCATGCCACGCTCCAAATTGCTTAAATCACCTTTCTTTCCCATTCTGACATTCAGTTTTGAGTTCAGGAGATTGTCTTGACCAGGACCACACCCCTAAATGCATTGAAGCAACTGCTATGTGATTGGTTGATTAGATAATTGCATTAATGAGAAATTTAACAGGTGTTCCTAATCCTTTAGGTGAGTGCATATATATATATATATATATATATATATATATATATATATATATATATATATATATATATATATATATATATATATATATATATATATATATATATATATATATATATATATATATATATATATATATATATATATATATATGGTTTTAGTTTTAGACAACTATAATAACCCTGAGCTGAGACTTGATTTAATCAATTTTAAAGACTGTGCACAGATGGTGTTGCTATGACATCTACCAGAAGGGGCTAAAAGGGCCACGCTAACAAGCTAAACCTTGACCACTGGGGTTCTGAAAGTACAATTCTAGTCTTGAATTCTTGAACACAAACACAGAGCGCACACACACACAAACTCAATGCCTGCGCTATGTTTGTGATGCCACTGCTCCTCATGCACAAAATTGTTTTGCAGTTTAAATTACACAGAACCGCTGAAATTTGTATGTAAATCTCATTTGGAAAATGCCAAGCCACCCATTTGTATGAATAAGCGCTGCTTGCTTTCTTCTTTTCCACTCAGGCTTTAAATCCATTTGTAGCTTCATGGCATCCTCATTCTCTGCTTCCTAATAAGCAATGGTACGAGGCTTATAGTTTACAAACGGACAGTAATACAGAACGCCAGTGTCTGTGACGTGCGTATGTGAGTTTGCTATTTAATATCTGTCTTATGTTGCAGTCCTCTGATCTCCAAATAGCAACAAGAGCAAAGCTCTGCTAACAAGAGTCGCACAGTAAACATCACTATCAATACAGCCGAGACGATTGAAATGAAATGGCCTTTATTTCATGACCTTGTTTCAGCTAGTGTCACCACATGAGACCATGCTAAAAAGAATCTCACAGATCATGTTTTTTCCATATCATAATCTGTTTCTTCACATGTGATTTAACCAAGTAGGACATGTTCCTTAATTAGCATATGTTGTTGGTCCTGGAACAACAATCAACCAAGCACAAGTTTAACCCCAATACTGTGTTCTAATCTGAAGTGATGTGATAAAACAATAAAAGGCATTTCAATAATGGTTTTTATTCTACCATCCATAACTCCAACAAAACAAGCATTTGTCTACACTCCATTTTTTTATTTTCTTTGTGTCTGTTTCTGTGGCATAAGACCAAAGTACATATTCTCATAAAACATTAAATACAGTGGCAAGAAAAAGTATGTGAACCACTTGCAGAATCTGTGAAAATGTGAATAATTTTAACTAAATAAAAGAGATCATACAAAATGCATGTAATTTTTTATTTAGTACTGTCCAGAATAAGATACTTTACATATAGTCCACAAGACAAAAACATAGCTGAATTTATTAAAATAACCCCGTTCAAAAGTTTAGGAACCATTAATTCTCAATACTGTGTGTCCCTGGAAGATCCACAGCTGTTTTTTTTTTTTTTTTGTGATGGTTGTTCATGAGTCCCTTGTTTGTCCTGAGCAGTTAAACTGCCCAAAATTCTTCAGAAAAATCCTCCAGGTCCTGCACATTCTTCAGTTTTCCAGCATCTTTTTCATATTTGAACCCTCTCCAGCAGGGACTGTATGATTTTGAGATCCATCTTTTCACACTGAGGACAATTGAGGGACTCAAACTCAAACTACTCAGGGACTCAAGCTACTAAAAAAGGTTGAAACATTCAATGATGCTCCAGAAGGAAACATGATGCATTAAGAGCTGGGGGTGAAAACTTTTGAGCAGGATGAAGATGTCCAAATGTTTCTTACTTTGTTTAAATATCTTTTTTCTTTTTCTTTTCATTTAGTACTGCCCTTCAGAAGAAACAGAAGATACTTGCATATTTCCCAGAAGACAAATTGAGTAAAATTTACCTTGATCTTCAAATTCAATACGTTTTCACCTCCTAGCCCTGTGGAAGCTCGTTTCCACCAGGGAATAAAACAATTTAAAAGATAATTGTGACTTTTTATCTCTCAATTCTGATTTTTTTTTTCTCACAATTGCAAAATATAAACTCACAATTGAGAGTTATAAAGTAATTGTTTTTAACTTTATAACTTGACTTTTTAACTCGCAATTCTGGCTTTTTTTCTCAGGCTTGCAAGTTTGTAACACAATTGTGAATTTATACCATGCAAAAAAAAAATTGGAATTATCTTTTAAATTGTTTTATTCCATGGTAGAAACAAGCTTCTATACTAATCTGCTACACCACAATAAAAAAGATACTTTAAATTAACTCAATTCAATTATGAACTGTGGGTCCATATGAGTAAATTTAAGCATGTTCAAATAACTTTCAATCAAGTTCATTCTACCTGAAGTATTTGACTATAATATTTAAATCAAAGAATACAGCTGCTAATAATAACACACTCACGTAGCATCACGACGCATGCGCGAGAATATGACTTTCATTTTGCGGCTTTGATAAGGCACTTTTACGTGCACTTGTTTGTTTCTCACGGTTCAGGAATCCAGGAAATGCACAATTTAGCCCCATTTTGAGCACTACGCCAAGACCTAAAGCATGATCAATGTAGAATTCAACAGCTTAGATACGCTGTGTCTTCCTCTGCTTGTAAACAAAGCTCCTCGCTCCCGGGTCCTGTGTCAGAACGCCGGCTCTACGTCATATTCTTGCGCATGCGTCGTGGTGCTTCGTGAGTTCACGTCAAAGGCCCAGGCAGAAGACAAGAACTTGTTTAATAAAGTCGTTATTTTGATATTCTTCGCGAACAAAAACTATTCTCGTCGCTTCATAAAATGATTGTAGAACCACTGTAGTGAGATGGACTTTGTTACGACGTCTTTAGTAGCTTTTATGGGTTTTGTAAATGCAAATTACATTGCTGCCAATGGAGGCCTTTCTGAGCCATCGGATTTCAACACAAATATCTTCATTTGTTTTCCAAAGATGAACGGAGGTCTTACTGGTGTCCAACGAGATGAGGGTAAGTAATTAATGAATTTTCATTTTTGGGTGAACTAACCCTTTAATTGACACACTAAAATATATAGAATGAAATGTATATACTATATTTAAATGGAATGTAGGATATAGAATGTAGCTTGCTTATTGTGCCCAAGAGAAAGAGTCCATGTCACAGTAACAAGAAACAATGCTTCTAGCCTCAGGTCGAGAGCTGTAGCTGTAGTTCCAGTGTGACTGATTGTTGCATCACACCAAATTTTAGTATTCGACAGAATATTCTGTCTGTTATGCATCAAAAATCCTTCTGTTATCACATCACTTTGTGCATCAGTGTGGACTCTTGGATAATTTGGCTGTTGGTTGATAAAAAAAAAGCAGGAAATTTACTAGGTAAGAAAATGCACATGTGAATGGAATGCAAAGACATTTAAGCAGGATTTTGAATGAACACGGGCTTATATTTGAAGCTTGTTTCCGCCATGAAATAAAATAAAAAAAATGAAAAGAAAATCACTTTTCTGGCTATCACCAGACCACGCTCAATTTAAGATTGAACAGTGGTCTGGGGAGTCTGCTATGTATTTTCTACTGCACAAGAAGCGTGATAAACTAGCATAAATCAAATGACTCTGTATGCAATTGGATAGTCATTCAACCAATCAGACCACAAAAGGCGTGATAAACGAGCATAATTCAAATGACTCTGTATGCAATTGGATAGTCCTCAAACCAATCAGACCACAAAAGGCGTGATAAACGGGCAACGACCCATCCCTTCTCTATCCGTCATCGTGTTATATCCGCCAATAGCGCGCCAGGTGGATAAGCCAGTCTGTGATTGGTTCCCGCAAAAGTGTAACAGAAGCAGTGGAAATGAATGTACAGGTTTCCAGACTGAGCTGCAGGGTGAAATCAAATCGCCGACAGATCAGGCTGGGTTTACCCAGTCTAGAAAATCACAAATTTTTATCTCACAATTCTGATAAAAAGTCATAATTGTGAGTTAAAAAGTTGCAATTACCTTTTTTTATTTATTTTTTTATTCAGTGGCGGAAACAAGCATCCAAAAAATTTCAGTCAGTTGCACACACAAAGATTTACAACAAATTGGAATGTAACAACTCATGAATCACCCATAAAATCTGATTAATAGGATATTGATCGAGTACCAAAAAGATTAAAACCTACTTGGTAAATCATATTAATCTTTTTCTCCTACTGTTCTGTGTTGAAGTAACATTAGTCTCTGCAAAGGAGATGGTTAAATCGAGGTCAGTCATATTTGTAGAAGAGGAAACATGATAAAATATGAAGCAAATTCAAGCTCAGTCAATCACTGAATGAAACAAACCATTCTACGGGTTTGAATGCTTTTGTAATACAGAGCACTGTATCTTTGCTGCGTTTCAATCCGTGCTCACATTAGATGCATTAGAGATAATGCATCTATTACATCAACAGAAACATCTGAATTCCAACACACACGGGTTGACCAATAAAACCGAGCCCACGCACATACTCAGACGCAATCTGAAGGCTCTTATGGGCATTAAGGGATGATAAATGCGAGAGGGGGTAATACAGTGACTCATATGGCAGTAATAGGTTAAGTTGGCTCAGCGGAGGAAGCAGTTTTGGCATTAAGGTTAGCTAATTGTCACCCTCCCCCATCCACATCTCTTCCCTTCAAAAGCTTTTCTAATATTATTTTCTTATTCTTCATTATAAAGAAGCTTGCGGTTTTCCTTAATGAGCGTGTTCAGTGCTTCGCAGTTTCTTTCTTCCTCGGTCACTGTGCTGTGTATTTCGAGGACTCCTGGGAGATTGGAGTGTGGTGGTTGCAGGGACAGGAAAATAATTGAAACAGCTGGACTATTGTTGTATTTTATGATTCTTTGCCGCAAAAAACAAAACAGAAAAAAAACATACTGGCTAAATGAGACACAATAATTAGGGCTAATTTAACGTTTTAATTTAGTGTGATTGATATTTTAAAAAGTAATGTGATAAAAAATAATTGCAATTATTCATGCTGACCAGTGAAATTTCTTACCATCAGAGCAATTCAAGTTTGATAGCGCATAACAGCAGCATGTGGAGGTATTCTACAAAAAGACAGCAAAGCCTTCACTGTTTGTTTGTTTATTTGTTTGATCCAATATAAATTGAAGTTTCAATTTCACTTCTTTTAAACATTTTGCAGGTCAAATAAATCATACAAAAATTACATTAACAATTTATTTATTAAAACCAAGAATAAATCTTGGTTACACTTTATTACGATGATCCACTTTAGACATTCTGCTAACTATTAATAACTTTGCAACTACTCCTATTAGTTATCTTACACATGCGTTATCTTTCTCAAATGTTTACGTTCACTTAAAGGTGCACTATGTAACTTTTCCGTCCACAAGAGGTCGACTGTTCAAAACAAAGGCGTAGTTTGATGATGCCACGTTTGAGCGCAGAATCTTGGGACGTGGTCTCCACCTCACAGCCGGTGGAAAAGAATCGGGATAGGACTCGGGCAGAAATCATGTTCATGGATGCGATTATTAACGTTACTGTAGTATGAAGCAGAGCAGGACCGAGTGTTGTGGAGCAGAGCAAGGCCGCTGGAGCGATTGTTAGAAGAGCGGTGGGACTTTTATTATGACACAGTCTCCGGCGGGACTTTTATTATGACACAGTCGCCGGCACCACTTCCGGTTTCCCGGTCATGAGTATGAGGTAACGCAGTTCTGTTTATCATATTAGATACATCTGAGTGTGTTGAAAATTATGTTATGACGTTACTCTGTGCGTTCTCTCGGCGGCTGCTATGACACTTGTTCACACTACAGTGAGAGTAAAGCGTTTCTGCAAAATAAAACCGGAAACCGAGGGTAACGCAGATATGATGCAATTCACAGGAGACTCCCTCACACATCCCTGTTCCTTGGTTAAAATCGCAATTTCTCACGATTTACAAATAGTTGGAAACATTTGGGATATTGTAAGTACTCAACTGAACAAAATATATAACACTGGCCTAGTGGTTTTTGGATATTTTACTCAAAATATTTTACATAGTGCACCTTTAAAGCTGCTGTCCGTAACTTTTTATGTGTTCAAGATTTACAAAAATGATATGAGAATGTACAACATGAATACGTTTTCCAAACCGTGTTTTTGTCTTACCCTGAATCAGTATGGTACACTTATAATAAGTGTTTATATTGGGACTATTTCAGACCGGTCTGGTAGGAACCGCTGCGGAGGAGCACAGTCCCTGCGTGACTCGCCATAGACATAAACAGAGAGAAGTAGCTCCGGCTGCAATGTTCTTCCGCAAGACGCATGCAGTTCTGTTTATTAACCGCTAGAGCGCAAAAACTTACGGACTGCAGCTTTGAAAGGCACAACATGTAAGATTTTTGGATTAAAACATCCAAAAACCACTAGAAGAGTTATATTTTGTTCACTTGTGTACTTACATTATCCCAAATGTTTCCAAGAATGTTTAAATACAGAGAAATAAGCAATTTGAACATTTTTTAAGGACACATGCAATTTTTAAGGACATATGCGTCGCTTCTCAATGATTTCATACCCCCATTACCCTTGATTTCCATGGATATATATTGTAATATATTATGTGTTTTATTAGACAGGTACTGTTTGGATACATTCATCAACAGAAAACGAATCATTGTTATATAGCTCAACACAGTCTTATTGTTTAAATCAAATTTTCTTGATTTATCGTGAGTACCATGTTTTACTATGCCTAATATCGATCTAGCTTACAGCAGTGTGTGTCACATAGTAGCCGCCGAGCACAAGACGACGTGGAAGAGAACTCAATTCAGTAGTTCTAGGTTGCATCTTCTTTGGCTTGAATGGTTTAAAACCACATTAAAATGCGCACACAGGAATCAATAAGCGCAATCAAAATTTGTATTTTATAACAAGTATCCGATTCCTGACCTTAAGTATCCGATTCCTGAACTCATCATCAAACACTCGTCATCAAAGCTCAGTAAGCACTGCATGATTGTTGCAGATGGAGATGTAGGTTTAATTTCACCAAGATTAGTGCTCATTAAAAACTTGTTAAAATTTTATTTTTAGTCACTTAAGATTTAATTGAACTTGACAAAAAGTGATGATATACATTGACTAGGCATAATATTGAGTTGGTCCCCCTTTTGCTGCCAAAACAGCCCTGACCCGTCGAGGCATGGACTCCACTAGATCCCTAAGGAGTGCTGTGGTATCTGGCACCAAGAAGTTAGCAGCAGATCCTTTAAGTCCTGTAATGGATCGGACTTGGAGGCCAAGTCAACACCTCAAATCATTCACCTCAAACCATCAAACCATTCCGGAACAATTTTTGCTTTGTGGCAGGCGCATTATCTGCTGAAAGAGCCACAGCCACCAGGGAATAGCGTTTCCATGAAAGGGTGTACATGGTCTGCAACAGGGGTGTCCAACCCTGGTCCTGGAGAGCTACCACCCTGCAGATTTTAGCTTCAACCGCAATCAAACACACCTGAACCAGCTAATCATGGTGTCCAAGGTGCTAGATAATTACAGACAGGTGTGCTGGAGTAGGGTTGGAACTGAAATCTGCAGGAAGCTCTCCAGGAGCAGGGTTGGACACCCCTGGTCTACAACAATGCTATGGTAGGTGGTACGTGTCAAAGTAACATTCACATGGATGGTAGGACCCAAGGTTTCCCAGCAGAACATTGCCCAAAGCATGACACTTTCTCCACCGGCTTGCCTTCTTTCAATAGTGCAGGGGTGTCCAAAATCGGTCCAGGAGGGCCACTGTCCTGCAGAGTTTAGCTCAAACTTGCATCAACACACCTTCCTGGAAGTTTCTAGTATGCCTAGTAAGCTCTTGATTAGCTGGCTCAGATGTGTTTAATTGGGGTTGGAGCTAAACTTTGCAGGACAGTGGCCCTCCAGGATCAGGATTGGCATCCTGGTGCCATCCTGGTAAGCGACGCTCACGCACCCGGCCGTCCACGTGATGTAAAAGAAAACATAATTCATCAGACCAGGCCACCTTCTTCCATTGCTTCGTGGTCCAGTTCTGATGCTCACGTGCCACTGTTGGTGCTTTCGGTGGTGGACAGGGGTCAGCATGGGCACCCTGACTGGTCTGGGGCTCTGCAGCCCCATACACAACAAACTGTGATGCACTGTGTATTCTGACACCTTTCTATCAGAACCAGCATTAACTTTTTGAGCAGTTTGAGCTACAGTAGCTCGTCTGTTTGATCGGCTGCCCACGTGCATCAATGAGCCTTGGCCGCCCATGACCCTGTAGCCGGTTCACCACTGTTCCTTGGACCACTTATGATAGATACTGACCACTGCAGACCAGACTTTTGTACTGTGGAATATATTCTCATTAAATTTGGGAAGCACTGCCTGCCTTGCCTATTTGGAGAGAAAACCCGAGCAGCGTTGGTTGGTGCTGATGCCAAAAGTTGTTGGAAAACAGCGAGATGCAATTGCCATAGGTATAATTTGGTATTTGTATATAGACCGACAATTAAAAAATATTGAAGTCATAATTTGCAAACGTGTCCAGCATGAATAAAGTCTTTCCTTGGACAGATTGAGAAACTCAACAGCAAAATAGAATGCCAGTGAAAGGCTTATCTTTGTTTTCGGATTTAGCCATTTTTTTATTTATTTTTTTGCTTTTATTTTGGATTCAAGCGATTAATTTAATTAATCATTAATTACATTAACAACTGACTGCCTTAATATTGGACAAGTATATATTTTTTTCTCAGCCTGCCATCTACTCTGTTCTGTTTTTCATTCTGCCACCTACAATGCAAATCTTTTTATTTTCTTTTTTTTTAATAATTCATAATGGGCAAACAGAAAGGAGGGACAAAAGAAAGAAAGATGAAGGAGGAGATGGAGGGGTTTATTTATTTCATTTCTTTTCACCTGCTGGAGCTGAGTCACCCTTGATCGTGCAATACTTCTGCCAGATATTCATTCCCCTCAGGCCATATCATAATCCCATTTCCTCCTGTCCTAGTACTTCATCTTTCTCACTTAATGTAAGTCATATGGTTTTATTGCTGGGAGCCCCCTACTCTCCAGCCCACTCTCTCACTCGCTCACTCTTAATGGGTTCCAACATTGATCTGCCAACTAGTTTGTTTGGTGTTTGTTGTTTGCGGTTTGCTAGCTTTCCTGAGATTTTAGATATGTATTGTACAATGGGGAACAACTGTTGCTGAAGAACTAGGCTAGCATAACAGAAAAAAGGACGTCAGTGGAAAAGCATGTGTGCTATGTTATAGGCTAGCCAACATTTCATTTGAAATTAGGCTTTTTGTTCCTAATAATGCACAGGAAAGCTTTGCTTTCTTCCTGAAACGTTTAGCTAATTAGCTGTTTTGCGACCCGTTTGGTAATGTACATTCATTACCATAAACTATATTAAAAGAATTGCCAACAACAGAAATGTCTGACAATCTGTTAAAAACAATATATTTTTCCTCATTCATTCATAATTGTCTATTTTTGGTTTGTTTAGTTTGATTCAGTCTCTCTAAACTCCTCCTTTCTGACAGCCTGCTTTGCTCTGATTGGTCAGATGGTCCAGTCTCTTGTTTTCCTACACACTATGTTGTGTTGTGATACTGCACACACTCACACCCCACACGTCAATTCCTCCTGGAAAGTTTGAATATGGGAAGTCTTGTTTACGACATCAGGTGCATTCAACCCAGTAAGCAATAGCCGTCGTTTCACCGTCTCTGTTAACTATAGACCTGATATAGTCTAGCTGTGAGTAACCCACTTCTGGCCAAAATAACCTTGATTTTGGTTACATGTCATTTTTGCCAAAATAAATTGTGAGATGTATGATATTCCATCATGTAAGCAAAGTCAACAGTGATTACAAGGTGTTTAGTTTCATTTCTTTGACATGTTCATGTTCTAGATGACTAGTCTATTCTTGGGCTATGGTTAGACATCTATTATATTTTCACTGACAGCCCGAATATTGCCTTGTTTGATCGTTCACCGGTTTCGAAGCCCGGGAGGAGGGAGGAACACGCTGTCAAAGAGCCCTTGCCGCTGTGGGGAATCCGCAGTGCATCGAGCTGAGCAGAGTCTGCCGCCATGATCGTTCGACACGGTGGGCTGGAGTGACTTGCCGGGGGGGTGGACAAACTCGCTGCCGGCTGCTTAGGTTCTGGAGGGGCAGCTGCCGCCGGGAGGGAGAGGTGAAGTTGCCGCCGTTCACCGTGGGCCGGAGCCTGCTGACGTCCACTATTATGGAGAGGAGCGGGGAATGGGGGACCCCTGCTGGCTGCCTGAACACGGATGAGCTGTCGCCATCCACCAGGCGGTGGAGGAGTCAGAAGGGCATCCACCGAGGGCTACGGAAAAGTTCACCCAGCTGGTGGAGGACCAGGTGGCAGTGCATTTTGGGAACCGGAACAAGTTCTCCCATCTATCTCTCCTCATGCTTCCATCTCCTTTTCTCTCGTGGGGCGATGGGGTTATGTGGCAAGCAGGATGAGGCCGAGAGTCGTGGGAACATGTTAATTGCATGCGTGCCACACCGCCCTCGAGTTCTCACGGAGGAACTCCGGGTGCCCAAAAGGAGCGACTACAGTGAAGGCATGGGACATTTATGTTGTGGGTTTTATTATGTTTTTTATCCCTGAGGGGCTGCCGCTTTACTTTCGTTTTGTTGTTTGTTTGTTTCATATGATTAAAAGTGCTGTATGCAAGCTTTTCACTTTACTAAAACATAAAAATACCATAATATGTTTGCAGATATTTAGGACACATGCTAAATTCACCTACTTGTTTCTGAGAAAAACAAAGCTACAGCCAGTTATTCTACTTTTAAATTAGGCCTGTCGTGATTGATCGATATAATCGACTGTGTCGACGCTGATAATTAGTCAACATCAATATTTTTAATCGACTGGGCAAGTTGGGTACGATATGAAATTGTATTAGTACTGGTACTTTAAAAATGACAGCACTCTAATAAGAGCAGTATTTCTTCAATTACGTCGATGTGTGACAGCAGGAGTGAGGACGTGTGTGTGAGCTCTGCTTCCACCGTTCACTAAACAATGGAAGCAGAACAGTCAAATATTTACGTGCAGATCAGGAAAAAGAAAGTAACAGAAACGCTTGCATTATAAAATGAAATGCCGGACTCTGACCTGAAGCGTGCGCAGCCGCGCACACGCCTTTCACTCAGACAGACCGCAAAGTCAGTTTTGCAGATTATTGGGTTTGAATGGTCAAAAATATGTACAAATGCACGTTCTGGCGAGTATTCCGGTAAACACAGTCAGATATGTCTTTAATGAACATATACAGAGTTGAAAGAGAAATCGGATGTGTTACAATGAATTTGGTCCGTGCAGCTCTTAAAGGGCCGGACCTAATATTCTGTGTGATTAATGTTCATCAAACAACAAAAGAAAATTGAAAATCAGCCCATGCTTGACTGAATATCTTTAATATATTTATTAAGAATCAGTGTATAGGTAATTTACAGAGTGACTATGCAGACTATGCATTTTCGTTTTACATTTGATTATTTAATTTCTTTATTGAATGCTACTGTTAATTAGCTACTGCAGCGGAAAATAAAGCACTGTTTTTGTCATATTGTTTGTAATTTACATTTAGGCTTATTTTAAAAAACAGATTAAATTAAATATCTATATTGTAATTATAAAATTACATTTAAAAAAAATAAGATTTCGGTCATCCCAACCGGATCAGAATAGTGGTTATTGTTAACATGATTGATAATAATGTGATTGTTGCAAACATCTCTGTAAGGATGTTCACACTTGTATACTTATTATTATTAGTAGTAGTATTATTATATAATATTATTTTTAAATGAAGAATGGGGGGGGGGGGGGGGGGGGTCAAAAAGCAGGGCAGGAACATGCTGGCCAAGTAAGTATTTTTTTTCTTAAAGGGGTGGTAAACCACGATTTCACTATTCTAACTTTAGCTAGCGTGTAATGTTGCTGCTTGAGCATAAACAACATCTGCAAAGTTACAACGTTCAAAGTTTAAAGCAAAGGGAGATATTTGCTTTTAAAGAAATCAGTTTCTAAGAACTACAGCAAACGGCCAGTAGGCGACTACAGACATTCCTCCAGGGTTGGTGACATCAACAGGCTCAATATTTACATAAACCCCTCCTCCGAGAATATTAAATAAGGGGGGGTGAGGCCATTTTGTATCGCGGCGCTGTTGTGGTATATATAAGTTAGTTAGGCTGGAGTGTTGTTGCCGCGATGCCGAGGAAACGCTGTTATTTCCATCCGGATTGCAGGTCTGGGGTACTTGCTCTGTTCAGCCTTCCTTGGGACGGGGGTGCGTTGCAGAGCGTTTAACATACAGCATGTTATATGCACGTGTGTTTGAGTCAGCGGGGAATCAGGCGCGCGCGGGGCTCTCTGCAGCACATCTAACAGAGGAAAACATCCACCGTCTTCGCGATTTCAATGCTGGATTTGCACAACGTCAGCTGCGTGAAAAAAACACTGCCGGTGCGTGGATGCACGACGCGCGCGCTGCACATTTCACGGAGGACAACACAAACTTCCACAAACTTCGCGAGTTCAATGCCAGATTTGCACAACGTCAGCTGCGTGAAAAAAACACTGCCGGTGCGTGGATGCACGACGCGCGCGCTGCACATTTCACGGAGGACAACACAAACTTCCACAAACTTCGCGAGTTCAATGCAGGATATGCACAACGGCTTGTCCTGAAAGCTGGATTTACAAACAGAAGCTGTTTACGGGCCACAACCTGTAAGTCTGATTTATATTTCATCAATGTGTTTTCCTGTAATAGGTTGTAGCAAGGAAGTAAACAGATGACAACGCTGTTCTGCAAACCAGTCTGTTAAATGCTCATTCATACTTAACGTTATCCGACGAACACCTAACATTACAAACACTAACGTTAAAATCTCAACAGCGAACCTGGCATTAGTGTAAATGATTCTTTGATTAGAGCTTTTATGTATTGTTTATCTTCAGGCATGCTAAACATGGTTCTGTGTGTGATTTGGCTAACTTACTAGTAAAGCCAGTGCTTAGTGTTCGTTTTGGGTTAATAGTTCTTGCGACAGATATTTGGCTATAATCGTTCTAAAAATACAAAAGTAACAGTGCCATTCAGTAGCGATCATTATAGATCCGCAGTCTTTACTCTTGAGGACTGAACAGGTTCTGCTTGATCATCTTCACTCAAATGTTCTCATATGGTTTTATTGACGCCGACCAAAGCACAGCCTCCGGTAAGGGGCGTGACGTTTCCGACAACCGTGCACTGCGGTTAGCGAATCAGAACACAATAGGCCAGCTAACCAATCAGAGCCCACTGCGTATTTTTGAGGGACTGGCTTCATACAACCCGGAAAGCATCAGACCGTTTTACAAGGAGGGACAGAGCAGTGTAGAATAAAGGTCAAATATATGAAAAATAAGGCAATTTTTTTTTAAACGAAGCATGAACACATGTTACAGTGCACCCCACAAACACAGTCAAGCCTTCAAAAGAATGTGTTTTACCACCCCTTTAAGTATTATTTGATAAAACAATGAATAGTAAGTTCTGTCATATTTTTCATTTACTTTTACTGTTTTTTGCAATGGTATCGATTCAGTATCTGTATTGAGGTATTTTAGTCTATTTTAGTCGTATTGAAGTCATAATTTTGGTATCGTGACAACACTATTCTATATAAGTATTTGCTGATATTCTCTTTTTTTTTATGTTGGTTTACAAATTTGTACCTTTTTACATTTTTACTCTTTTAGTTTTACATTTTGTCAAGGGCTTGTTTACATTTATATATTTTTTATAGTACACAACTGAAGGCCAACGTTGCAAGTTAAATGAAAGTCAAATTGTTGAAAATGATTGTTCAAAATTAGTCGATAGATTCATCGATTAATCGATAAATTAGTCGATAGATTAATCGATATAAAAATAGTCATTTGTGGCAGCCCTATTTGAAATGTGCATTCCGTGTCAGAATGTCTGTTTTTGTTTTGGTCTGTGCAAACCCAACAGTATTCCGACACCCCAGGAAAACACAGCATATTGCTGCCATGGAAGCCAGCAAACAAACTGGGTCACAGATCGCAGATTCTACCCAACCTAAAAAGCCTCTGTATCCATCTGAAAATCTCTATGAACGAGAGCATATTAAAACAAAGATAAATCAACTCATCAACTTACAGTGTGGCTTTCATTGTCAATTGCGCTCGCTCCTGTTGCATGTCCTCTGAGGAGGAGGTGGTGGGGGAAACAACGATCTCCAATATTTTCAATTTGGACTGCAGTACCTATTTCAACCACTAGCTGTCAATCCTACATACTGCACCTTTACAGTTTATGTAACGTTCGCCGGTTCCCTTCCCTGACCTATTAACTTTATATGTATATATTTAATTATACAACATCAGAATATGTTAAGTAATAAATTAATAAAAAGTAATAAATAACTACAACTACCACTAACCTCATAAACTGCTTCAGTTGTGCCTCAAGTTTGTTGACAGCATCAACACGGTACCTAGTAAAAAATATTTTGCTACACAATTGCTGCATAAATTCAGTCAATCAGATTGGAACTGCCGATTTGAGCCTGCTCTTTTGATTTTTGTGTTAAATATACATCAAACATCATTGAACAGACATGACTGACAGTCTGAGGCTGACATTTGAAGGACTGAAGCACTACTGCACCTCTGAATAGACTTTGACATTCACAAGGGTTTGGCATTTCCATATGGTAGGCAGTATATTTTGGCAAGACACAACATGAAAATATCCTAAAAGTTTCCAAGTTCCTGAAAATCACCCTTTTTTTAGATACATTATGAATTGAATAAGTGAGTTGTGGTTAGGCTTGTATGATTTGCCATTAGCAATTAACTTTTAATCTTTTAAATTAGAGGAGCAATTTGTCCAACAGCCATTACAGCAATGTTCTTCTTTTACTGAGATGAAATAGAACGCCATGCCAAACATACATTATTGGTTTTATATCACCCTGAAAAATGAATGTCGATTTCAAAATATTGTGTGCGTTTATTTTGGCACTAACCTTTTTACATTGGGCGCATGTTTATAGTTAAAAGGTCAACAATTACAATCATAGTGTTTTTTTAATGGTTTATAATGAGAGGAAGGACAGTAAGCACATTTACACCTGATTTCTCTTCTAGGCATCATCATTAGAAAGACAGGCTATTTCTAGCTGCATGTCCACATGAAAATAATATTGCTCAGAGCAGCGCTCGAAGTGTATACCAGCAATTCTGCTGCATTCTGTTCACAGAAGGGGGAATATTCTGCTCACATAATCATAAACCTGCAATACTCTCTCTGTCCCTTCCCTAATGGTTCTCACTAGACCAAGACTGATACACTAGCCAAAGATTTGACTACTGGCATTTCATTTGGTAATTAATTTGTGTCCAAGAACATTGAATAAGCTATGAAGGGTCCATCTGATGAACATGTCAAACCACCACTTAAACTTCATTTGGCTTCACATGACATTTCAGTGCAGACAATAGGCCATGCATCAAAAGTGAAAGATTTACCAACTGTCTGCCATATTTCAAGATTCATTGTCATGAATATGCCCTAGTAGTCTAAGACTTTAATTGTCAATGCATTCAACTTCCAATTAAATCAACAAAATTGCATGTTTTAAAAATCTTGAGTGAGTATATATGTATAATTAATATATATTATATTCATTCATTACACAGAGACTGATATATTTCAAATGTTTATTTCTTTTCATTTTGATGATTATAACTGACAACTAAGGAAAATTCCAAATTCAGTATCTCAGAAAATTAGAATATTACTTAAGGCCAATACAAAGAAAGGATTTTTAGACATCTTTGCCAACTGAAAAGTATGAACATGAAAAGTATGAGCATGTACAGCACTCAATACTTAGTTGGGGCTCCTTTTGCCTGAATTACTGCAGCAATGCGGCGTGGCATGGAGTCGATCAGTCTGTGGCACTGCTCAGGTGTTATGAGAGCCCAGGTTGCTCTGATAGTTGCCTTCAGCTCTTCTGCATTGTTGGGTCTGGCATATCGCATCTTCCTCTTCACAATACCCCATAGATTTTTTATGGGGTTAAGGTCAGGCGAGTTTGCCAATTAAGAACAGGGATACCATGGTCCTTAAACCAGGTACTGGTTGCTTTGGCACTGTGTGCAGGTGCCAAGTCCTGTTAGAAAATGAAATCTGCATCTCCATAAAGTTGGTCAGCAGCAGGAAGCATGAAGTGCTCTAAAACTTCCTGGTATACGGCTGCGTTGACCTTGGACCTCGGAAAACACAGTGGACCAACACCAGCAGATGACATGGAACCCCAAACCATCACTGACTGTGGAAACTTTACACTGGACCTCAAGCAACGTGGATTGTGTGCCTCTCCTCTCTTCCTCCAGACTCTGGGACCGTGATTTCCAAAGGAAATGCACAATTTACTTTCATCAGAGAACATAACTTTGGACCACTCAGCAGCAGTCCAGTCCTTTTTGTCTTTAGCCCAGGCGAGAGTGGCTTGACACAAGGAATGCGACAGCTGAAACCCATGTCTTGCATACGTCTGTGCGTAGTGGTTCTTGAAGCATTGACTCCAGCTGCAGTCCACTCTTTGTGAATCTCCCCCACATTTTTGAATGGGTTTTGTTTCACAATCCTCTCCAGTGTGCGGTTATCCCTATTGCTTGTACACGTTTTTCTACCACATCTTTTCCTTCCCTTCGCCTCTCTATTAATGTGCTTTGACACAGAGCTCTGTGAACAGCCAGTCTATTTTGCTTTTGGAACCTTTATTTTTAAGAGTGAGCTGTGTGAAACCACACACTTGAAGATTTAAAGCCTGATTTTGAGCCCGATTTGCACCCCCAAGAGATCAGGGGGTGTGGCCCAATTGGATGCTTGTCGCAAACAAATTTTTATCCAAAAAATCCTCAATTATGTGGTGTCACTAAGATTATCTTACTGCTTATTTTACTAATGTTTGATATCTCTGACTCTTGGTTGGGCTGCCTCTGACGTGATACCCATGATAGCCAATAAGAGTGAGCAAGCTTCACCCCAACCGGATGTTGCGTGCTTCTATAGCTGAAACTTGCCACGAACATGCCACGAAAGTGGAGTATTGAGAAGATCACTCATATTTTTTTTTCTCCTTTGTTTTTAGTCTCGTAAAACAAAACCCGCTGGCGACGTCGATCGTCCTCCATTTGTTATTCTCCTCAAGACACGTTTGATCTCGCGAGTCTCCGTGAGATCTCGTCTCGTCTCTCAGACTGTCCTTATGTCTGTGGTCTCCCACAGTTTTAAAATCTTTTAAATTAATCTTTTGAAAATCGTCTAGTGTGTCCAAGGTCTTCGTTTTCGTTTTATTTCCCTTTCTTATTGTCACAGACTACATTTCCTATGATCCTACCTGGCACCTGATCACATGTCACTCATCAGCACTCCAATCACCACACTATAAAACTCCAGTGCATGTACGCACACACACACACACAATGACATAGTCTGGCCTCATCTTGAGCAATGGGCCCACAATATTTACTTGGTGAGACTTTCCTGATAGATCTCCTGACACTGTATCTTGGATATCCAGGCCAAGTCAGCTCTGTGTCAACACCTTGTCAACTCAAGTCATCTCCTTGTCTCTGTCTTCTCCTGGTGATCCCCTCTGTGCTCCTCATCTCGTCTTCTCCCCGTGTGTGCATCACTGCAACAGATAAGAATCAAGTTATCATTCAGTTTAGTCACTCGACGGTCTGTCCTCAAAGTCACTTCTCGCCTACACTGCCTTGATCCTGCTGCCTACATAAATAAACTGACCATTGTGTTCTTCAGTTCTGCCGCACTCGTTCCTGTGTCGACACATCCTGACACTTATTCTAATCATAAGTTTATCCCTATATTCAATCTTAAATAATGTCATTAAAGCAGTAGCAAGTCAAAAAAGTGAACGAAATTGGATGGGAATTGAGTTTTGATGCAACCTTAGTGTTTTCCAAAAGGCTACAGTTGGTGAATCACCAGTGAATTTTCTCCTGGATTGTTGGAAATTAAAAAACACTGACATTTAGATGCTGAAAATACTGCATTATCACATTCCTACTGTCAGATTAGGGCTTTTGGTATCTAGCAATTTGTATGTGTGAAAATGTTAAAATTTCTTCAGAAACTCTAAAAGAGACATGTGAGATTGGTAAAAAAAACCCTATGCACAAAACCCCCTATGCACTTAATCTTTCTATGTGTAGGAGAAAAATATCTCAGTAACACTTGTGATGGTCCACTTTAGACATTCTACCTATAAGTAACTTTGCAACAACATATCATACTGTTGCCCTTGACTGTTCTAGTTGCTTCTTTTGCTCTCATTTGTAAGTCGCTTTGGATAAAAGCGTCTGCTAAATGACTAAATGTAAATGTAAATATCAACTAACTCTCATTAGAGTATTAGTAGACTTTGTGCTTAATATCTGCTAACACTTTATTGTGATGCTCCTCAGCACAACTTTGCGACTACATGTCAACTTATGCCTTAACTACTATGTACTTACATCAAAAAAGTACAATGTACTTATTGTGTTCATATTGTAATGCAACACACTTTTGCTGACATTGAGGTGAGATACGGGTAAGTTAGGGACAGGTGTGGTGGTATGGGTAAGTTTAAGGGTAGGGTTAGGGACAGGTGTGGTGGTATGGGTAAGTTTAAGGGTAGGGTTAGGGACAGGTGTGGTGGTATGGGTAAGTTTAAGGGTAGGGTTAGGGACAGGTGTGGTGGTATGGGTAAGTTTAAGGGTAGGGTTAGGGACAGGTGTGGTGGTATGGGTAAGTTTAAGGGTAGGGTTAAGGACAGGTGTGGTGGTATGGGTAAATTTAAGGGTAGGGTTAGGTGTAAGGGAAGTGTCATCAGTGTAATTATAAATGTAACTACAGAAATTAATTATAGCTGTAATTACATGCAGGTAATTTTTCAAGTGTAAGTACAATGTAAAGACATGTGTGTACACAGTAAGGGCATTGTATCAAATTATTTATTTAAATGTTAGTCCACAGTAGTTAAGACCACCTAATATAAAGTGGGTCCCCCTAACCTACCAGTCTTATAAACTGCACTACACTAATACTCTAATGAGAATTTGTTGAAATGTGTAACTTATAGTTGGTAGAATGTCTAAAGTGGATCATTAAATAAAGTGTAACCAATATCTAATTTGTGTAGAGACAAAATGTTAAAACATGCATGTTTTTGCTGTGTAAAAATAGCATTAAATACTTAAATGAACTAAATAACTCAGCGTAATCCTTAATTAAAGTTTATCTTTATTCTTTTATGGAGTTTTAATTTCAGCTTTGCTGCTTTCATAACATATCAGAAAGGAAATATTCACCAGCCCTGCTTAATTGGTCTCTTAAACAGTGAATGTTGCATGCTGGTACAGGCTAATGTCTGGTCTAGCCAATGTCTTTTAAAAATGGTGCTTCACAGTTAAACTCCTGCGAACATACACACACTTACACACATCAGCAGTGCGACAATAATAAGTTTGCAGTAATGAATCAGTCTGCTCTGTTTCCACTCGCTTGTTCACTGCATGCCTGTTGTTATTAAAGAACAGAAATGCATTTAAAGGAGTAGTTCACTTTAAAATGAAAATTAGTCCATGATTTACTCACCCTTAAGCCAACCTAGGTGTATATGCCTTTCTCCTTTCTGCTGAACACAATAGGAGTTATATTAATAAATGTCTCGACACTTCCAAACTTTATAATGGCAGTGACTAGGTCCATTGAGTTTGAAGCTCAAAAAAGTGCATCCATCGGGGTCCATTTAAACTCAATGGACCCCGCCACTGCTATTATAAAGCTTGGAAGCGTCAGGATATGTATTAATATAACTGATTGTGCTCGTCTGAAAGAAGAAAGTCATACACCTAGGATGGCTTGAGGGTGAGTAAATCATGGGATCATTTTCATTTTAAAGTGAGCTACTCCTACTTCCAGTGAACCTGAGGACTTCCTCATCCTCAATTTCTTCCACATCCCACATCACTGCCTTTTCAAAGACTATTTTTATCAGTATAGGGTCAATTTTTTACTGGAGTTTCTGGTTGCTTGTACTTGGGGGTAAAAAAATGCTGGATCTCATGTCCTTTAGTATTGGTTTTGACTTTGTGTGCCAACAATTTCAAGGTTTGAAGAAAGACTGACTATAGTTGGAGGCAGAATCTCTTTACAGGGCCTAACAACTTTGCAACACACACACACACTGCATGGGTTTCACTGAATCTGCCGCTTGCTGAGAAGATGAAAAATGTGGCCTTGATTTTCGTCTGTCAAATTAGGCTTTGGCAAGAGAGGGCAGGAGAGGGAGAGGGAGAGGGAGAGGGAGAAGAGAGGGAGAGGGAGAGGGAGAGGGAGAGGGAGAGGGAGAGGGAGAGGGAGAGGGAGAGGGAGAGGGAGAGGGAGAGGGAGAGGGAGAGGGAGAGGGAGAGGGAGAGGGAGAGGGAGAGCAACTACTTCCAGCAAACGGCCAAGAGTCACCATTTTGCTGTCAATAAGTTCTTTGTTTAGTTCGGGAATTATTATTATTTTTTTGTTAAGTCCAATCGCTTACCGTAGATTAAAGGTTCTTCTAAAAAACAGTAAAGTGATTTTGAGTCCTCCACTTTCTGAAAAGTGAAAAGATTCCACACTTTAAAAAACATTCTTATAAAAAATAGGTAACATAGGAAAATTAAGTTTCAATGGATCCATCAAAAAATCCATCACCTTCTTCTTTGGACAGAAATAACACTTTGCGGGATCCAATGTAGCTTATGCCAAAAAAAAAGTCCTCTATCAATGCTTTTAATCTCGTTAAAAAAAATTAACGGGGAATCCAAACAAGCAAACGTATGCCACAGTGAAGAGGCCACTAAATTATTAGCAATTAAAACTCGTCCTCTAAACCAGGGGTTTTCAAACTTTATGATGCCAAGGACCCCCAAATATGATGAACCTTTATGAGGGACCCCCTTCCTAAAATCCATCTATTTTTATGTACGAAAAAAAATTTTTTAAACTGTTAGATAAATAGTAAGTGTGACATTATAAATACAACATATTGTTTCTCAACTTAAATTGGCTATTAATGTTGGATGTATAAACCCGAAGAAGAATATTTTCAATAAAAAATTATTTGTATAAGCAACTTTCACAATAAATGTATGCAAGCGGCTGTACTGTGTTAAGAAAACTGCCTTACAACCCCAGTGAGCGAGATAAAGGGGATTATAGTGAGAAAAACTCACTAGGAAGATACAAAGCAAACAAATACAATTCTGGAATGTATACGGCAAGAAAGTAGACAAACATTTAGAAATGAAACCGTTCGAATATTCTGTAGACTTTATCCATTTTTGCTCTTTCATCTTATTCTCTGAAATTTTCTGGGGACCCTTCAGAACCTTCTGGAGGACCCCAGTTTGAAAACCCCTGCTCTAAACGACATTTTTGGAACTAGCCATTTCCATTCGTCAAGTCGACCTTTGGCTTTCTCAGTTATACCCTCCCAGTTATTTTGTGTAACCCCTTCATCCCCAATAAAAACTAAATAATTAAAACCTATTTTTCCCCATTTCAATATAGGAAGTTTAAGTTTATCATTTTCCAATCACCTATTAAAAAAGCTTCACATTTTTTCCAGTTTATATTAGCAGAAGAGATTTTTTTTTTTTTTAGTTTTCAACAAATTTAACAACACTTGAATATCACTTTGTCCATTGATACACACTGTTACATCATCTACATAAGCCGACAATATGAATTTATTCCTACATTCTGGTAAAACTAAACCTTGAAGTTGCACCTTGCACCTTATCTGATTTAACAAAGGCTCAATTTCTAAAGAATGTAACATACCAGATAATGCACAACCCTGTCTTATACTTCTGAAAACTTTAAAAGGAGTACATAAACCACCATTGACATTTCAAATACTCATCCACATTTCCACATCAATCTAAAGAACTTTAATGGAATTTATAAAGCTCTCACTAAAGCCAAAAGCGCTCAGAACCTTCCATAAAAAACAATGTTCTAGCAGATCAAATGCTTTTTCTTGATCTGACTTTATCTTGATCAAAATTTAGATTTAGCATTTTGGAGACTTCGATGAGATCACGAATAAAAGCAATGTTGTCAAAAATGGATCTACCTGGGACACAGTAGGTTTGATCAGGATGAATAACGTTGTCCATTACATTAGCCCGTCTATTAACCAAGGCCTTTGATAAAAGCTTATACACTCTAAAAAAAAAAAGGTTCTATATTGCACCAAAAATGGTTCTTGGCTCGTAATCATAGGGGAACCTTTTTTAGTGCTATATAGCACCAATTTTGGTGCTTCAGTGGTTCTTCAGCGGTTCTTCAGAGGTTCTTCAGCGGTTCTTCAGAGGTTCTTCACCGGTTCTTTGACTAAGGTGCTATATAGCACCTCTGAAGAACCGCTGAAGAACCACTGAAGCACCAAAATTGGTGCTATATAGCACTAAAAAAGGTTCCCCTATGATTACGAGCCTTTTTTTTTAGAGTGTAGTCACTGCAGAGTAAAGAAAATGGACCCCAACACTTTATGTCTCCAAGATCTCCTTTTTCGGTAGGAGGTTCAACACAGCTCTTCAGCAACTTTGAGGCAATTTACCCCTTGCCATACTGCTATTCAACACCTCTAGGAGATCTTCTCCTATTGTTGACCAAAAAGACTTATAAAATTCCACTGATTGATACCTGGTGTTTTACCATACTCCATCCCAAGTGCTTTCTGTAGCTCACTCATACTCAAAGGGCCAGAAATGTCAGCGTTGATGCTTTCAGTCACCTGAGGTAAGTTTTCAAAGAAAAACTCAACGCAACTTCACTTTTATACAAATTTTCATTAAAGTCAACCGCCCTCTGGCGAATATCCGAAAGATCAGTCAAAAGATTTCCAGATTCAGATCGTAAAGCATGAATAACTCTACTTTGACCATTCTTTTTTTTTTCTAAATTAAAAAATAATTTTGTTGAAGCATCCATTTGATTCATGTTTTGAAATCTCGACCTGACCAAGGCCCCCTGTGAGCTGGAACCAAGTAGATCTGCCAATTGTGTTTTTTTTTTCAATCTATAAGTAAGTTTAGGAAACCTCTTGTACCAGTAGACTCTGCCAATTCTTGAAGTTTTAGAATATCAGCCTCCAAGATACTCATTCTAAACGTAGTCTCTGTAGTGATGTTTCGTGTAAACTGTAAACAAAGCTGATTCTGTTTGATTCATTTATACACTGCTGTTCTCAATCTTAAACACTTGTAAAATGTCTACTTTTCTAATTATATAATCTGGGTTTGATTTTTTTCAGAAATATTGTTAGAGTAAAGTATATGAATATATTGACCAAACAGTACACACAAGACCAGGGGCCCGTTTCAATAAGGAGGTTCAACCAACTCTGAGTTTAAACCTGAACTCTGAGTTGACTTACTCTGAGAAGGGAAACTCTGAGTTTTGGGTTTCAGAACAGCTGAATCGAGTTAGTTCAATCAACTCTGAGTAGACTGACTCTGAGTTAAGCACATGCACTTCAACTATGAAAAGCCACGATCAATGGAGCTCAGAAATTACGATTCACCATGGCAACAGCACCCAAAAAAAAGACATCCGCATACTTCCGGGTCAATACGTAAGTTTAATTCTTAATTAAGTTTAATTTTCATGGTATCCAAAAGGCAAAAAAAGATTGTGGCAGCAGCTAAAAATGAAAAATAGAAACTTAATTCAATCAGGTAAATCTTTAAGCATAAAATGTTTGTGTAGGTTTAATGACTTTACAAACATTTGACATATTAAATATATATCATTCAGTGTCCAATGTGCAGCAGCTTTTCCCACATAGACCCTTTTCACAGACTGTGATGACGGGTCATCAATATCGTAAATCCTGCAACTGTTTTTTTTTTTTTTTTTT
Organism: Gobio gobio; assembly: GCF_949357685.1. Lineage (NCBI taxonomy): Eukaryota > Metazoa > Chordata > Actinopteri > Cypriniformes > Gobionidae > Gobio > Gobio gobio. The sequence continues at coordinate 9,703,416 of NC_137106.1, forward strand.
AGGTATGTACATTTATAACACTAATACTTTGTATTATATTACTTTTGCATCAAATTACAAAAAACAAGTGACCGCTTCTGTGAGGGTGTTTCTAATAAAGCGTCTATGGTAGCAGGCCCGTCGCGACAAGGCAGGCAAACCAAGCAATTGCTTGGGGCCCCGAGCTGGCCTGGGGCCCCAAGACAATGACAGGTTAAGAATAAAATGCAACGACAAACTGTGTGAGCGCCCCTTTGATAGTCAATGCAGTAAAGTGGAATGACACTGTTATCGGGAACCCCCTTAAGGCAGCAGCCAGCCAACCACGCGATCTCTGCTGCCGGCAAAATACAAAACCTCCTCGGCAGTTATCATGAAGCGGAATTATGCTTCAGGAAGCCAGAAAAGAAAAGAGAGAAAGGAGGAGGAGGATAAGAAAAAACAAGATAGTGGTAAGTGATAAATGACACTGGATAAAATAGCTCTACTTGTCTTGTACAAAAATGGTGTAATTTTGCAGCAGGTAGGCTAGCAAAAATATGTTTATGTTAGCTAACTTAATGCTGCCTGACAAATGCTGCTGGTAACGAACAGTTAGTGCAACTTTTTTTTCGAACGGACGGAATATGGTTACATTCTGTAATATGTTTTTTAAAGGCGGCATGAAATCAAATTTTACAATTCGTATTTTTATATTAATATTGTAGTGTTTACTATAACTGATTTATCAGTGCACTTCATTATTTTTTAAAATTTCATTTACCCTTATAATCTTTAATCAAATATGTTAACTTTCCTTCCCCCATCGAAACGACCTCTCTTCTCTCCTGGTCATGTGCTATGGCGCGAGGGCGGGGTTATCGCCCCGTCTCGTTTCTGCACCTCCTCTCAGAAACATGTCACTCACTGATCTTGGTTAGGTGCATTTTTCTCGGTATACACAATACCTTCTTCAAGAAGGACTTGAGGCAAAAAGAGAGCAATATATGAGAAATAAAAGCTTTTTTTATGTAAAAATTACTCAATATAGTCGGACGAACAGCTTTTCGTGACGACGCGCACTGAGGAATGCAGCGTGTGAACGCGCTTACGGCGCGCCCCCTTATAAGGGAGAGCTGAGAAAAAAGCTTTACAGAAATAAAGCCATAAAAGGCTTAAAATAAGTAAAATCTGTAGCATAAACCAGCGAAAAGTGAAGAAATATGCTCAGTAACATTATGTAGAAAAGATTTAGAGAGAAAATACATTTATTTAAGAGATAGATCAGGTTTTTCTCCACAACTGAGTGCAAACTTCAAATCTGCCTCCATTTTGTTAGCAACGCCCAACTTCCAACGATCCAATCAATTCCCGAAGGACGAAATCAAGCCTCGCCCTACATTTTTTCTAATTTCAGAAGCCGTTTCACTCGGATATACGTCACAATAAGGAGAAAAAGACGATCTCAACTTCCGTTTCATGCCGACTTTAACGGGATAAGGAAGACGCAGATCTGTTCCAGAATCACTGTTTATTGTATTTAATGACATTGCTAAAGCTTTGTATGAACTGATGACAAGTTTTGTTAAAAGGCATTGTTAAAAACGCTATATAAATAAAGTTAACTTGACTTGACTTTGTAATAGGTTTTGATGAAAGTGGCATAGCATGCTATACTAACTATTATTTATGCTATGCATAAATAACCTGGAATAGTTCATATAGCAGTCTATATTAACTATCATTATAAACATTATTTAACCAGAAAGAGGCAGAGGAACATTATTTTTTCATAGCTTATCTTAATGTGCTAGTGTCGGGATATATACGGTAGTGACAGTTTATGCAAATATGACATTATTTTTATAAGTTACCAATGGATCTTGAACAGTTACTTTATTCTGTGTGGCAATTTTTACACTGTTACATTTTGAAGTACAGTATCAGGACAACCCACATGTTTTACTGGTACTGTTTATTAACTATTTAACAAGGTATTATAGTCATCTGTTGCAACTTTATAATAACCATCCAGATAATGTTTATAGACAGGGGGTGGGGGGTTGGGGGGGCCTCCATGTCCATTTTGCTTGGGGCCCCCAAATTCCTTCAAACGGCCCTGTATGGTAGTGATGGTGAAAAATATCTTTCTCTCTTTTCACTTCCGTTATCAATCTCACTCTATTTTTCCCTCTTTTTGAAAGTTGTGAAATCCCTATTGTGGAGTTTTTCTTTTGCTATTTGAGCAAATGGGGACACAACTATATATTTAATGTATTCTCTCATTCACCGCTATAAAAGTTAACCCAACTATGACGACTTCAGCTTCAAAGAAACCCGGAAACGTGAAAGGGTCTATGCTCTTTACACATAATGAAATGTTGTCCACCTGTTACATTTATTAATTAGGGTAATGACATTAATTATTTGTAGGAAATAAAGATGACCATAAAAATTGTAAATAAATGTATTTAACAGCTGTGGTGGTGGTTATGGCATATTTCTTGTACTACACTCTAAAAAAGTTCTTGGCTCGTAATCAGGGGAACCTTTTTTAGTGCTATATAGCACCAATTTTGGTGCTTCAGTGGTTCTTTGGTGGTTCTTCAGAGGTTCTTCACTGGTTCTTTGACTAGGGTGCTATATAGCACCTCTGAAGAACCGCTGAAGAACCAATGAAGCACCAAAATTGGTGCTATATAGCACTAAAAAGGTTCCCCTATGATTACGAGCCAAGAACCATTTTTGGTGCCATATAGAACCTTTTTTTTTTTTTTAGAGTGTACCATCTGGCAGCATCCTTCCATCCCATACAGTAATCCGTTTTCAGAAAGTGTGATGATGGGAATATGAGTGTTATCTATGCGTCCAACCACTGGAAATCCTAGAGGAAATTCTAATTATTAGGTTACTTCTTTCTTTCTTTCTTTCTTTTTCTTTTTATTTCGAACAACAACAAAATATATATATATAATAAAAACAAAGTAAAACATACAACATTTGTGTTACCAAATAGACGCAATATCAAAATAAAATTTAATGTGTTCGAAAAGGAGCGGGATGAAGCAAAAGCTTATTATTTTCCCACCCCTTATATAACCATACAAAATTTCATCAAAATTGTATTCTCACCACATACATCATATACTTATTGCACAACAACCATTGCACCAATACATTAAATAAAAAAATAAGAAAAAATATCTTATACTCAATCTTTTAACCCACCCTCATTATTCTTGTTCCACCTCATAACCTTTTATTAACTTGATTTTATACAGCTTTTTAAACTGTTTAAAGTTTGTACAGTATTTTAACACCTGTTCCAACTTATTCCACAACCTCACCCCACATATAGTGATGCACATACTTTTCAGAGTAGTTCTTATATTGAGCTTTTTAAAGTTTAATTCATCTCTCAAATTATACCCACCCTGCCTCTCCATAAACATTTTTTGTATATTCTCTGGAAGTAAATTATTTCTTGCTTTAAACATGACTTGTGCCGTCTTAAATTTAACCAAATCCAAAAACTTTAATATATATGATTTCAAGAATAATGAATTTGTGTGTTCAAGATATCCAACATTATTTATAATTCTGATTGCTCTCTTTTGTAATGTGCATAACGACTGTAGGTTGGTTTTGTAGGTATTTCCCCAGATTTCCACACAATAACTTAAGTACGGCACTATGAGTGTATTATACAGCATATAGAGTGATTTATTATTCAAAATATATCTTGTTTTATTTAGTATTGCTATAGTCTTTACCAATTTTGCTTCAATGTGTTTTATATGTGGTTTCCAGCTAATATTGTGGTCTAAAATAACACCAAGAAATTTATTTTTGTAGACTCTTTCTATAATAATATTATTAATTTTCAATTCTATTTCAGGTTTAATATAATTTCCAAATAACATAATCTTTGTTTTAGCTATATTTAGTGATAATTTATTTACATCAAACCAGCGTTTTAATTTAATCATTTCATTTGCTAATGCATTCAGAAGCTGCTGTAAGTTTTCCCCTGAACAAAAAATATTTGTATCATCAGCAAACAAGATAAATTTTAATATATTTGATACTCTACAAATATCATTAATATACACTATGAAGAGTTTTGGGCCAAGGACCGATCCCTGTGGTACTCCACAAGTCATATCCATACACACAGATTTTTGATCACCAATTTCCACAAATTGTTTCCTGCTTCTCAAATAGCTCCTTACCCAGTTCAATCCAATTCCTCTGATTCCATACCTCTCCAATTTATGTATTAAAATATCATGATTTATGGTGTCAAATGCTTTCTTTAAATCTATAAATATTCCTAACACATATTTTTTAGTATCTATACAATTAGTAATTTCCTCAATTAATTCCATTAAAGCTAAAGATGTTGATCTGTTTGTCCGGAATCCGTATTGACTCTCCTCAAGCAATTTGTGTGTTTCCATAACATTATCTAATCTTTCTGTAAACAGTTTTTCCAGGATTTTGGAGAACTGTGGAAGTATAGAAACAGGCCTGTAATTCGTGAAAAGGTGTTTATCTCCTGTTTTATATAATGGAATTACTTTTGCTACTTTCATTTTTTCCGGAAATGTACCAAGTTGAAAAGACAAATTAGCAATATGAGTTAATGGTTCTGAAATTTCTTCAATCACTTTTTTTACTATACTCATATCAATATTATTCCAGTCCACAGAATATTTATTGTTGCAATTTCTTACTAGGTCTACTATCTCGTTCCTTTCCACTGCTCTTAGAAAAATAGAGCTTGGGTTTCTATCCCAAAGATCCTCCACCACTCCTACTGATGTTTCTGAATCATTTATTATTTTTGCTAAATTTGGTCCCACATTTACAAAAAAATGATTGAACCCATTAACCACATCTTCTTTGTTTTTTAGTATCTTATTATTATCAACAAAATAATCCGGATAAATTATATTTGTATTTTTTGTTTCATTTCTAATTATACCATTTAGAATGTTCCATAAACCTTTCATATTATTTTTATTAATCTCTAATATTTTATTGTAATATTCTTTTTTACACCCCCTCATAATACTAATTAATTTATTCTTATACTTTTTATATTTATTTTCAGCTTCTTGGGTGCGATATTTAATAAAGTGTCTATATAGTGTGTTTTTCTTCTTACAGGCATTTAATAATCCTTTTGTGATCCATGGACTATTTGTTTGACTACTCTGCTTGTTTCTATATTGTTTTATAGGACAGTTTTTATCATACAATGATGTAAAAATATTTAGAAAATCATTATACGCTTTATCAATGTCATTCTCCTCATATACTATATTCCAATTTTGTTCCATTAATTCACTCTTGAACGCATTTATGTTTTCTACCGTTCTTACTCTTTTGTATGATGTAATATAACTAATATCATTAGGTTTTCTATACTTACAATGATACACAATAAAAACAGGTAAATGATCACTAATGTCATTATATAATAGTCCACTCTCTATATTGTCATCCATAATATTTGTAAATATATTATCAATTAATGTGGCACTATGACATGTGATTCTACTGGGTCTACTGATTGTTGGATACAAACCCATGCTATACATTATATTAATGAAATCTTCTGTCAATTTGTGTTTTTTTGGATTTAATAAATCTATATTAAAGTCTCCACATATGAACATAGTCTTTTTCGATATTTTAGTGAATAATTTTTCCATCCAATCATTAAATAATGCTATGTTTGATCCAGGGGTTCTGTATATACAACTCACAATAATGTTTTTTGACTTTTCCATACATATTTCTATTGTAATGCATTCCAACAAGTCATCAACAGTTGCTGTCATACCCTCCACCACCTTATACTTCAGACTATTATGCACATATACTGCCACACCTCCTCCACTTCTATTCACTCTATTTCTATAATTCAATTCATAATCCTCAATCTCAAAGTCCACCCCTTTTTCATCACTAAGCCAGGTCTCTGAAATCGCTATGATGTTGAATAGATTCTTTAATTGCTTTAAATAATCTTTAATGCTTTGAAAATTGGCATATAGACTTCTACTATTAAAATGGATTATTGAAATATCTTTCCCTAGTTGGAATGTTATATTGAATTGCTCATCTGTGTAATATCTACAACTGTTATTAATATTAATAAGTAAGTTATTTTCCGGATCAATGTTATTTTCTATATCTTGCATTTTATATTCGGTATATACAAAATTTTCTAATTCCGGTGTACCTAACTTTTTATTTTCAACAGATGACATAGTTGTCTTTTTATGATCTTTTCATTCTTAGGTATTTTGCATTACCTTGTCTCCTTTACCTTACTGATATTTCTTCAGATCCTCCAGATCCCTAATAACTTGCACTTTGGCTTGCTCTGGTGTTCCATTCGTCTTGATGAAGATTTTACAATTGGAAGTCCATGTATATTGTATTTTTTTTCTGTCTTCTAAGGAGTCGGGCCTTACTGGCAATGTCCGCGTTTTTCTTTGTCAAATGTTCATTCAGATACACATCCGTGCCCTTCAGCCTTCTTCCTTGTTTCAACAGTTCCATCTTATGTTTCCTGTTAGTAAACCGAATTATTATGGCTGGTTTGTCCATCTTATTTCTCCGTGGGAGAGTATGACAAGCTTCAATGTTGTCCCTGTCCAACTCAATCCTCGATGAGTGTAGGAACGCCGTCACCTGCTGTTCAATCGATGCAGCGTCTTGATCACTCGTCTCTCCTTCATTCCGTGTCGCCACCGCTCTAGCGTAAGAGCGAGGTTTGATATCCAACCCAGTGAGTATAATGTCATTCATCCTGGTATATTGTTCCAAATCGGCCACTCGGTTTTCCAGTGCCATTATCTGCTTTTCTTTTTCAATGTTTTGAAGCCTGAGAGCTTTAACTTCCTCCACCAAGCTCATGATGGTTTTCTGCTGTTGTCTTACAACAGAAACCTCCTCCGTCAACATGTCAAGAGATCGCTTTATATCGTCAACCTCCTCGGCCTGCGCAGTATACTTTTTAGGCGGCATGATTTCTTTTCTCCACAGCAACAACAAACAATTCAATAGTTCTCCTGGTTGATTAGAGCACACACTCAGCACGCAGTCTCAACCCTTTGCCCGGATTTCCGGTGAGATTCTAGAGGTTTTGATTTTGAACACATATAAAACTGTTTTGAGGCAAAAGTTTCATTTTGTGATAGGATTCAGAGGTTTTGTAAATAGTGCTTGAAGATGAGGTTTTGTGCTTAGTTTTTTTCAATTGCTTACACACTAAAATTAAAACTTTCCCACGATTAGCAAAACCTTACACCTTACACTTCTAGAGGTTTATCAAGTGAACGTCAGGATCCTGTATAAAAGGACATGCCATTTTTGTCATTTTGACAGTGTCCTCATGATGAAAATATGAGCAATGAATGAATATTCCTGCACTGCAAAGAATGCTTTTCTTACTATGTATTTCTGTCAAGTGGCAGATAATTAAATTTGTATTAAGTAAACTTTGCTTACTTTAGATTTAGATTAAATGTATAATTTTTTGATATTTGTACTTGAAATATGATCAAAATACTCAGTATGAAAAGCATTTGTGGTGTTTGAATGAATAAATTAAGTATTTAAACACCGCTGATGCTTTAAAAAGGGGAGGAGACTGAAAGAAACCCTCGATTTACCAAAGAAACCCTGCTCCTGACCAGGTTAGGTTCACAGAGTAAGTTACCCTGGTAACTGACTCTGAGTATAAGTTACCTCTCTTTTAGAAACGGGCTTGGCTTACCCTGCTTTCTCGGGTTTGACATACCTCCCATTCTGAAACAGAAAACCCAGAGTTTCCCTTATTTCAGGGTTAACATACTCAGAGTTTTCACTTAACCTCCTTTCTGAAACAGGCCCCAGTACTGCAATATTTATTTCTCTCCACATTGTAGAATCATTCGATTCATTCATGCATTTTCAAAGGTTTGTTTTTTTATATCTGCAGAGGTATCTCTTTCCCTCTCTACCCCTCTTCCTCCACGGGCTCCCCCTCTCATCAACACTCTTCCTCTTACTGTGACGTTGCCTTCCATTTTTGTTGAAGACAGGTGAACTCATACCTGTTACCTTTTTATAGTGCTTAAACCTGATTGGTGTGTCTACAATTAAGCACCAGTGTGTGTGCACACCTGGTGGCTGTGTTTAACCAATTGGTTAATGGGCGTGTTCATTTGAAAGCCTTTGCTTTGAAATTGCAAGGAAATGACATCATGATACATTTCTGTGTCAAATGCATGCAAGTGTGTTTAGTGTTTTGCAAAAGTGTGAAGCTGACAATGTGCTTACAGTTGTGCAAATCTAGGCCGGTGTTTTGCTCCTTGAGTGTAAGGTTTTGCTAATCGTGGGAAAGTTTTAATTTTAGTGTGTAAGCAATTGAAAAAAACTAAGCACAAAACCTCATCTTCAAGCACTATTTACAAAACCTCTGAATCCTATCACAAAATGAAACTTTTGCCTCAAAACAGTTTTATATGTGTTCAAAATCAAACACTGCTCTCAAATCATAAACAGTGATCCAAATGATATACACTATGAAGCAGTCAGTAAACAATACACCAAAAAATAGAAAACATATTGTTCAAAACATAGTTCTCAGGGAGAGGTACATTTTTAATCTCAAAACAAATGTCAAACAAACAAATTTTTCCGTCATTGTCTTTTGATGAACGAAAACATGTTCTATCATAGTAGCCCATATTGATCAGAAATAATTACTCTGCTTTGCAATTTTTTTGTTCTTCCTCCTCCTCCTCGTCACCTACCTCGCATCGCTCTCATCCTCGTCCTCTCACATTGTTTCTTCTATCCGTTGTTTCTCAGACTTTCTCCTGTTCAACAGTGGTTGTGTACAATCAATGACATTTGTTCTTTATTTGTATTTGATTGTTGCCACTTGTGTTTACCAGTATGGATGACATGTGCATTAGAATGTGTTTTGAGAATGAGAATGTGTTTAGAGTTTTGCTCAAAAGTCTAAGCGAGATGTGCAAATTGTGTTTTACAGTTTTTCTCAATTGTTTACACACAATTACTGATACTTGAGACACAATGACCACAACTTGTAACTCATCCAACAACCCCCCGAACCAATTTTTCTAAACTACAAGCACAATTCCTGCTTTACACTCAAATTGCAGTTCTAAAACACACTTTTTTCAAAACACTACACATAATTATCTGCATTTGGCACAATTTTCATGCAGAAAATGTCTTGTTTTCACAAGCAAAACACTGACATTCAAATATGCACACTGACATGGGCAAACACCTGTAACACAGTTTTACAATGAGCAAAGGTGTTTTTGGAGCAGCATCTGTTTTTTTGTAAGTTTTTTTTTACTGTAACTTTATACAGTAAATTCTTCAGTTGTTATGTATGTAGACGACTGTATGTGCAACTTTCTGTTGGTTGGGATGTACACGTTGTACATTGTTTTTGAGGGAAAAATAAAATATATTTGTTACCGTGTATTTGTGTGTTCTGAGTATAAAAACAATATTCTCAAATATTAAAAAGGGTAAAAAATGAAGAGACAGTAAGCAAGCACACTGCAGAGAACTATCAAAATGCAACAAGGTCACCAGAATTTATTTTATGAAAATGAATTTCCAAGCATAGCACTCTCGACCATTCATTATGTTCTCCTTCACACTGTAAATCAGACACTCAGAGCCACTATCTATTCAAATTCACAAAGACCTACTTGCTTCTCGCACTGTAATCATATTCAATCAATTCTCCAACAAAGTAATGTCTCTCTTAAGTAAACCATTAGAGCTGCGTGATTATAATATTTATTTTCATTCTTAAATGTTGGTAGGGGAATTTCTGCATTTCTAAATGTTTGTTTTATTTTAATATTGAAAGTGCATTTTCTGTTTGAGTGATTGGAAGTGTTCAAGTATAGAACGATTCTTGTTTTCTACGCTGAAAAGGAAAATTACATAAATGTTTGCTTTGTCAGGCTACCCAAAGTTTGCAGAAAACCAGCTTGACCCATGGCCCATAGCTGCCTCCCTGTGCATGTTTCTAAGGAGACAGCAAAGATCATGCATAAGCAAATGTTTATTGTGATTATTAGCTACTTTTATCTAAAGCACTTACATTATAGCTCCATTCATTTTCAATGAATGCATTCAAAATAATGCTGTGAAGGTGACACTTTGGAATAGAATATTCGGCAATGGCACATTAAAATAATCTAGTGGTTTTTTGAGTGTTTAAAATGCAAACCTTACTTAGAAAAATTCAATCTAAAAAGGATTGTAATTAGGTCAATGAGACAATTGGCTAAGAGTCAAAGTACTTTTGTAAGCTATTACCATAAAAGTACCAATTTCTCCTTGACTTACATTAAAGGTCCCATGGCATGGATTTTTTAATAATGTTTCCTGAGGTGTACTTATATTGTTAGTATGGTTTTTACATCAAAAAATGTCATAATTTAGAAATAAAAAGCATTTTTTCATTCCTGATATTAGTCCTTTGGCTTGAATGCTCTGTTTGAAGGGGCGTGTCTGCTGTGAGACTTCAGTGTAAACGCCCACTGTTATGATTGGCTGACATCTTTGCATTTGAAGTGAGTATTAGATTATGTGGCGGAGGGGGCGTGGTTTAGCGAGGCACCGTCTGACTCTGCAAGCACTGTCAGTCCAGAGAGAGATGGACTGGGCACACAAGATAGCTGAGAAAGTTTTATTGTACCGAGTTGTTGTGAGCACGAGTTTATGTGGTTTGTATCTGAGAGTTCTGAATAAACACGGGTCCCAGTCACGCGTCTTCCTCCTTATTCTACAAACTGTGTAACATGTGGAACCCCTTTCGAATACTTTTACTACGTTTTTTAACCATCACAGCCGTCGAGATGAACGAACCGTGAAAGTATTGATAATAGCATTATTTTTAGATCTTTCTCCATCACATGAAAGGCTTGAGCATTGAGTACACATGCACACTCTGAAAAATGCTGGGTTAAAAATAACCCAAGTTGGGTTGAAAATGGACTAAGTAAGTAAGTAGTAAGTAAAATTTATTTGTATAGCACATTTCACAGATAAAAATCACAAAGTGCTTCACAACAGTACCTAATCAAACAAGTAACAAAAACAATAAATAGATAAGAAAAATAAACAGAAATGCACAAAAGACTGACCTAACCACCCTACAGTCTAGGTGAAAGCCTCTTTAAATAGAAGAGTTTTCAACTGTGTTTTAAAATTTTCCACTGAGTCGAGGCAGCGTAAGGAAGGAGGCAATGCATTCCAGTAACCCAGCAATTGGGTTGTTTTAACCCAGCAATTGGGTTGTTTTAAGCAAACACAAACATTTAACCCAACCGCTGGGTTAAAACAACCCAAATGCTGGGTTGAAACAACCCAATTGCTGGGTTAGTCCATTTTCAACCCAACTTGGGTTATTTTTAACCCAGCATTTTTTAGAGTGCAGTCTGTTGATTGCGTGAATGCAGTGATCTCGTCATTGCAGTGCTATTTCTCTCACAAAATGCTTTGACCACAACTAACAGCAAACACAACATCGACAGGAATACAGTAAGAGCCTTGTTTTGCAGCATAACAGCGTCATTCCTTATAACGGCAGTTTGGACAAAATGTGCAGATACACTCGCGACGTGTGATTGACAGATCCGAACATTATAAAGAGAGTGTTCTTTGATCGCTCTCTGTAATCATTTAAATAACGGATTTATTTCATGCTACTAACAGAAAACATGTGAAGTTGATCATTTTAGTCACTCGCTTGATTCACTGACATTACGCTTAGTGCATCAAGACGGCCAGCGGAAGGACTGACAGTATTAAACGATTTAGAAAGAAAGTCTGTGTGAACTTGAATGATTAGCTACACATCTGAAATCACAGATCAGGCATTAATGAACACTGTTACTCACTGTTTGTGGCGGTGCTGTCGAATCCATATGGTAAGAGTCTGTTTTGTAAAGCCTGTGCTGACATCGCGACTAATAAACTGAATCCATTTTCTCCAAATTCTCTGGGCGGGCAAACCAGAGGAAGGGGAGGAAACCGTTCCCCGTATGACAACATATAGGGAAGATTCCAGATCGGCTCGTCTGAGCTCTCATTTTCTCAAAGACAGAGTAGGACACCCAGAACTCGGTTTACACCTATCGAAATTTCTAGCCACTTGGGGACCATATACAGGCTAGGGGAACTCATATTAATGTTAAAAAACCTCATACCATGTGACCTTTAATATTTATTTTAGGCTTTTGTGACGCAATGCTACACAATGGATAAAACTATGATATGGACATAAAAACAACAATGGCAACACTTTACTATAAGGTCCCATCAGTTAACATATTAATGCATTAACAAACAATGAACTATACATTAGTTAAAGTATTTATTGAACTTTGTTAATGTCGGTTAATACAAATGCAACTGTTCATTGTTCAGGTTAGCTCAGGACCATTAAACAATCTTAACACATATTAACTTTTTATTTTAATAATGTATTATTAATTGTTGAAATTAACTAAGGGTGAAAATGGCTAAAAACGCTGTATTCTGCTGCCTGGCTAGTAGTTGGCAATGTCACTTTGTAAAGAAACACTACGGGCCCTATCATACACCTGGCACAATGTTAGTATTTTTTGCAAGTTTCAGCCCGACGCAGATACAGTTTTCACATCTACTGCCACGTTGTTTAAATAGCAAATGCATCTGTTCACCCATGGGCGTGCTGGTCTGAAAACGAGGTGTGTTCAGGCGCATTGTTGGTGTGTTGCTATTTTTAGGAACTGAAACCGACAGTAGTGTAGCAAAAGTCAATAGTGCAGTATATAAATATATATATATATATATATATATATAAATATATATATATATAAATATATATATATATATATATATATATATATATATATAAATATATATATATATAAATATATATATATATATATATATATATATATATAATATATATATATATATATATATATATATATATATATATATATATATATATATATAAATATATATATATATATATATATATATATATATATAAATAAATATATATATATATATATAAATATATATATATATATATATATATATATATATATATATATATATATATATATATATATATATATATATATATATATATATATATATATATATATATATATATATATATATATATATATATATTAGGGATTCAACAATACAGTTAGTCCACGGTTCAATACATACCTCGGTTTTTAACCACGGTTTTCGGTTCGTTCGGTTCTGATGGCTTGTCACATCAGTTTTTTGCTATTCTATTCTTAGGCGACAGGAACAGCAAGAGGTTAAGGAGAAAAAATACTATTTTTTAATTGCAATACTCTTTCTTTATTTTACTTAAAAGAATTGAAAAACCTTACTTAAACCTTTACTTAAAAAAAAACCTTGTACACATTCCTAGTGTATTGTATAATATAAAATATATATATAAAGATTTACACTGGCAGCTCAGAGATGTACAGCAGCATTTAAGTATGAAATTGAATGAATAAATGTAAAAATAAAACACTACATAGACTTCACTATAAAATATACACTTATTCTTATTAAAGCTACTGTATTAAAGTTCTTCAGTCAAGAGCAGTGAGTGATATTCTCTGTCTTTTGTTGTTGTATTAACATTAAATGGATAGTTCACTCAAAAATGAGAAATGAATACAGGTTTGGAACAATATTAGAGTGAGTAAATAATGACATAATTTTAGAGGTGAACTGTCCCTTTAAGGACGGCGTGTTCAATAGGCTGCCTGCTGTCAATGTAAGACCTGCGTGCATCTAATACAGACGCGCGCCGATTTTACTTTCACTTTAGACATAACCGACTGTGTTTATGTAAACCTTGTGTGTATTTGACAGTATTAGCGCGGTAAGACGACTTAGTCCAGTAATCACGTGTTTGACAGGCGTTTAGTGCGCGCGCTCGGAGAAGCGCATGTTAAAACCGCGCACATGCCGGCAAAGCTTTAAAACGCATGCAAATAATGAACTTTCGTGATTGTGAATAACTATAGTGTTCCGTGAGTATAACTCCACCACTAACGTGTGATATGAATTTATGTCGCGTTGTTCAGTATATTGGGATGGAGGCAAATGATAGAATTTGTAGAAAAATACTTAATTAAATGCAAAACCGAAAAACCGCAATTCAAAGGCGCGGATTGAACCGTGAAGGCCGTACCGAACGGTTCAATATTATATTGAGAATTGTGGCATCCCTAATATATATATATATATATATATTGTGGCAGACTACTATCGTCCCGACATCAGTCGCCCCTGGCAATGGAGCAGATGGCCAACAATCAACACACACACCTGACAGCCATCTCCCATCATCCCGACATCAGTCGCCCCTGGCAACACACACGGGGCAGCTGACCGGCAATCAATTAACACACCTGACGGCGGTCTCCCACTCATATATACCCCAGTGAAGAGAGAGCAGTTGAGCTCGATCTCCCAGACATGCGTCTGTTTGCGTGCTCGCTACCTTTTGTCTTACAGAGAGTGATTGATGAGAAGGAACCTGGAAGCTTTAGGATAACTCTCTGCTGCCCAAGCTAACTCCCTGCTGTCTGGCTGAAGTTTGCTATCTTCACTCCCCCTTCTTCAAGACTCTCACCACAGAAGCACAAGAGCAGTGACCTTTCTTTCATTCTATCATTATCACAGTTGCACAAAGAAATGAACACACCTACTGGGTTGAACAACTTATATATATATATATACAGTGAGGAAAATCAGTATTTGAACACCCTGCTATTTTGCAAGTTCTCCCACTTAGAAATCATGGAGGGGTCTGAAATTGTCATCGTAGGTGCATGTCCACTGTGAGAGACATAATCTAAAAAAAAAAAAATTCCAGAAATCACAATGTATGATTTTTTAACTATTTATTTGTATGATACAGCTCTATCAGCCTATCAGCTAGAATTCTGACCCTCAAAGACCTGTTAGTCTGTCCACCTCCACTCCATTTATTATCCTAAATTAGATGCACCTGTTTGAGGTCGTTAGCTGCATAAAGACACCTGTCCACCCCATACAATCAGTAAGAATCCAACTACTAACATGGCCAAGACCAAAGAGCTGTCCAAAGACACTAGAGACAAAATTGTACACCTCCACAAGGCTGGAAAGGGCTACGGGGAAATTGCCAAGCAGCTTGGTGAAAAAAGGTCCACTGTTGGAGCAATCATTAGAAAATGGAAGAAGCTAAACATGACTGTCAATCTCCCTCGGACTTAGGGTTGGGTACCGAAATCCGGTTCCAATATGGCACCGGTACTTATATAACCGGTATGTACCGGACCGAATCAGAACGCAGATTTCGGTTCCTCATTTCGGTGCCAAAATTCAAACGTGCTTTCGCATGCTTTGGCTGCACCGAGCCAGAGACAGACGCTCAGCGCTGGACACATCACAACTCATGACAACTATTCAGTGTTTTCAACCACATCATGTTTATTCCAGGTTTCAGACATTTAAATGCTCATAAGTAGGCTACTAGCAACAAAACACACACTGATGTCTATGAAAGCGGCAATGACAATCCTTTCAGACGGTTATAATTTGACTAACGTTACATGTTTTATTCACATCAGATACATACATGCACATTATATAGTAACTCTATAGTTTACTCTATTCTTCTTCCAGTTCACTGGTCACTTACTTTCATGTATTTCGTGAGACGAGAATGAACTCAAGTGTTGTAAATCCGACAGATCCGATTCTGAGCAAAACTAACATGGCGCCGCCCATTGCGCTTTATAGATCAACTAACACACATTCACTCACACATTTGAACATCAGATAGTTCGTGACACAGTTAAGAAGTTTGTGAATATTTTGAATAAAAAGAAAAAATGAAATAAACCCGATACAGCTGAGCTGTCAGTGCTATTGCGGCTGCTGTGTGTCATGTGAGAAACATGACGCGTCGCCATGGAAACATTAAGGCGATGCGTTCTAAAATATTTAGCCAGAGAATATTATAATATTTCTAAATAAAGCTGAAGCTCGAAGCTGGTTAGTAGCAGAGCAAGAATACAGACGACTGCTATTATTACTGTAACTGTTATTTAGAGTTAAATTAGGCCTGTTGTAGTTGGGTTAGGTGGCTTAGGTTTTACTGTGAATTTGTAAATAAGTCAATTATAATTTGTAAATAAGTAAATTGTGTTTTGTATTTATTTATATTCATACATTTAAGTATACATTAAACTTTTAATAAATGGTTCAATTTAATTAAAAAATAAATAAATAAAAAGCCATTTAATGTCGTCCACCTCGTTTTGTGGCCTTTTTTTTTTTTAAGTATCGGTTCAGGCACCGTTTAGGCACCGGAACCGTTTTAAAAGTATCGGTTTGGCACCGGAATCGAAAAAAACCCAAACGATACCCAACCCTACTCGGACTGGAGCTCCATGCAAGATCTCACCTCGTGGGGTCTCAATGATCCTAAGAAAGGTGAGAAATCAGCCCAGAACTACACAGGAGGAGCTGGTCAATGACCTGAAAAGAGCTGGGACCACCGTTTCCAAGGTTACTGTTGGTAATACACTAAGACGTCATGGTTTGAAATCATGCATGGCACGGAAGGTTCCCTGCTTAAACCAGCACATGTCCAGGCCCGTCTTAAGTTTGCCAATGACCACTTGGATGATCCAGAGGAGTCATGGGAGAAAGTCCTGTGGTCAGATGAGACCAAAATAGAACTTTTTGGTCATAATTCCACTAAACGTGTTTGGAGGAAGAAGAATGATGAGTACCATCCCAAGAACCCCCTCCCTACTGTGAAGCATGGGGGTGGTAGCATCATGCTTTGGGGGTGTTTTTCTGCACATGGGACAGGGCGACTGCACTGTATTAAGGATGACCGGGGCCATGTATTGTGAGATTTTGGGGAACAACCTCCTTCCCTCAGTTAGAGCATTGAAGATGGGTCGAGGCTGGGTCTTCCAACATGACAATGTCCCGAAGCACACAGCCAGGATAACCAAGGAGTGGCTCTGTAAGAAGCAGATCAAGGTTCTGGCGTGGCCTAGCCAGTCTCCAGACCTAAACCCAATAGAGAATCTTTGGAGGGAGCTCAAACTCTGTGTTTCTCAGCGACAGGCCAGAAACTTGACTGATCTAGAGAAGATCTGTGTGGAGGAGTGGGCCAAAATCCCTCCTGCAGTGTGTGCAAACCTAGTGAAAAACTACAGGAAACGTTTGACCTCTGTAATTGCAAACAAAGGCTACTGTACCAAATATTAACATTGATTTTCTCAGGTGTTCAAATACTTATTTGCAGCTGTATCATACAAATAAATAGTTAAAAAATCATTGTGATTTCTGAATTTTTTTTATAGATTTTGTCTCTCACAGTGGACATGCACCTAAGATGACAATTTCAGACCCCTCCATGATTTCTAAGTTGGAGAACTTGCAAAATAGCAGGGTGTTCAAATATTCTTATTTTCCTCACTGTATATATATATGTATATATATCATTTTTTTATTAATTTTTTTATTTAAAGGGCACGTTGGTAATATGCGCTGGGCGGGTGCACTACGCGCATACAATTATTACACACAGGGGCGCTCAGCAGCACACAAACATGTTTAAATATTCAAAATAAAAGGATTCCTCTCTGGAGAAGCATTCAGTCTTTCCGCTCGCAAATTCCCCCATGTTAATAGTGAATCCACCATGGTGCAAGCGCGACTGGCTATTAAAGGGAATGGGAGACACTCTCAACCTATCTGTCTATAAAGTCTTCTGTATTCACAACACTTCAGCTCGTGATTCTTCTTAAGTCGGGGTTATTTTCTTAACCTAACTTAAGTCTCTGAGAACATGGAGACTCCATGTAGGTTGAAGTTCTGGAAAATGGTGGTGCTGGAGACTAAAGGGTTCCTGATGGTTTCACACTTAATTCTTCACCTTAAAGGGGTGGTAAACCACGATTTCACTATTCTAACTTTAGCTAACGTGTAATGTTGCTGCTTGAGCATAAACAACATCTGCAAAGTTACAACGTTCAAAGTTTAAAGCAAAGGGAGATATTTGCTTTTAAAGAAATCAGTTTCTAAGGACTACAGCAAACGGCCGCTAGGGACTACTACACATTCACCCAGGTTTTGCTGACATCACCAGGCCCAATATTTACATAAACCCCTCCTCCGGGGAATATGAAATAAGGGGGGCGAGGCAATTTTGTATCGCCGCGGGGAAGCGTTAGTAGGCTGTGTTTTTGCCGCAATGCCGAAGAAACGCTGTTATTTTCATCCGGATTGCAGGTCTGGGGTACTTGCTCTGTTCAGCCTTCCTTGGGAAGGGGGTGCGTTGCAGAGCGTTTAACATACAGCATGTTATATGCACGTGTGTTTGAGTCAGCGGGGAATCAGGCGCGCGCAGGGCTCCCTGCATCCACCGTCTTCGCGATTTCAATACCAGATTTGCACAACGTCAGCTGCGTGAAAAAAACACTGCCGGTGCGTGGATGCACGACGCGCGCGCTGCACATTTCACGGAGGACAACACAATCTTCCACAAACTTCGCGAGTTCAATACAGGATATGCACAACGGCTTGTCCTGAAAGCTGGATTTACAAACAGAAGCTGTTTACGGGCCACAACCTGTAAGTCTGATTTATTTTTCATCGATGTGTTTTCCTGTAATAGGTTGTAGCAAGGAAGTAAACAGATGACAGCGCTGTTCTGCAAACCAGTCTGTTAAATGCTCATTCATACTTAACGTTATCCGACGAACACCTAACGTTACAAACACTAACGTTAAAATCTCAACAGCGAACCTGGCATTAGTGTAAATGATTCTTTGATTAGAGCTTTTATGTATTGTTTATCTTCAGGCATGCTAAACATGGTTCTGTGTGTGATTTGGCTAACTTACTAGTTAAAGCCAGTGCTTAGTGTTTGTTTTGGGTTAGTTCTTGCGACAGATATTTGGCTATAATCGTTCTAAAAATACAAAAGTTAAAGTGCCATTCAGTAGCGATCATTATAGATCCGCAGTCTTTACTCTCGAGGACTGAACAGGTTCTGCTCGATCATCTTCACTCAAATGTTCTGGGTCTGATTCGGGCGGTAAGGGGCGTGACGTTTCCGACAACCGTGCACTGCGGTTAGCGAATCAGAACACACTAGGCCAGCTAACCAATCTGAGCCCACTGCGTATTTTTGAGGGACTGGCTTCATACAACCCGGAAAGCATCAGACCGTTTTACAAGGAGGGACAGAGCAGTGTAGAATAAAGGTCAAATATATGAAAAATAAGGCAATTTTTTTTAAAACGAAGCATGAACACATGTTACAGTGCACCCCACAAACACAATCAAGCCTTCAAAAGAATGTGTTTTACCACCCCTTTAATTCTTCATTCTTTTGCAGTTAACATGTGACTTTTCTTCACCACCAGTTTTTGTCTGACCCTGCTGACCCAACGAGCATTTCACTGTCCAGTGGTCATGCTTTAACTGCAATGTCTAGTAGCCTATTCAATTCTACTTAATTCTCTTTTTTGGCTCATTTTATCTGTAAAAAAAGGTGCACACCTGAATATATGGCATTTTTCATTTCCAGCCTTCATGAACAATTATATATCACTTATAAATTATTAAATACAAAATTAATAGTAGTTATTAAGATTAATGTGGTTTGGAATTGGTAAAATGTGCCTGGAGAAAAATATGATCAGAAAATCAACATGCCTAATAATTCTGCACGCAGTGTAGATGCTGCCCCTGGACACAATAGGTAGCTATGGTAACAAAAACAAACTAGGTGAACACAGGAACTAGGAACACAAAAACCAAACTACAATACAAAAGGCCACTGTCCTGCTAAGTTTAGCTCCAACTTGCCTCAAAACACATGCCTGAAAGTTTCTAGTATGCCTAGTTAGACCTGGATTAGCTGTTCATGTGTTTGTTGGAGCTAAACTCTAGGATTGGACACCCCTACTTTAGTATTTTCTTAGTTCATCTTAACTAGTTATCTTATATACATATATTTTTACAAATACATTTATTTGTAAAGTGTTACACAAACAACATTTAATTGTAATGGCTTTTCCCAGCAAAAATAAAAATACAGTAATATATCTGAACAATATTTGATTAAATAATCAGTGTATCATGTAAATATTTTCTTATTTAACTAACTTAAGAAAACTGGCTTAGTGCAGAGGTGGATCATCAGCCACCTGCATTAGATCTTCACATTTCTCAACCGTTACTTGGCATAAAAATTAATCTGCAGTCTGCAATCAACATGCTAAATTGTTCTATACATTCTAATCATTTGTTAACAACATGTATTCTTACTAGGGCTGTCACGATATTCGATTTTTCACACCACGGTTATTGTGGACAAAAAAAAAATCACGTTATCGTTATATCGCGATATCTATAGAAACCTTGGGGGGAAAAGTTATCAAATGAATTGGTAACACTTTACAATAAGGTTTTTCTTACATTGTTAGCTAACTGTGTGAATGTATATTTCTGAAATGCATAACTTGAACACAGTCTCCTCTGATAACAGATCACTCTAAATTGTACTGTAGACACATGCATTTTCTGTAAAGCTGCTTTGAATTGATGTGTATTGTGAAAAGCGTATACAAATAAATGTGAATTGAATTGAATTGCAATCTAAGCTGGTCAGAACTTGCACCACTCCATCTGCTTGAAAGTGGAAAGAGGGGTTTTGTAAGAGACAAATAGAGCAAGAGAGATCATACAGATTGCCTGGTGTCTATAGCATATACTTTATTGATTCGAAGGACCTTTTAATTTAATTATAACATCTTATTCAAACCATGAGTTCCAGCTTCAGATGCCCATTGTAAACCAACTAAATGGAAGACACAAACTGAAATGGAACAAATCGCTGCTTTTCTCTCTCAGTTGAAAAAGAGGCGGTTTGATTGGGCTGTGGAATTTATATTACATTAAATGTTTAATTTAAAATATTATAAAATCCTTTTTTTTTTCATTGTTCATCTTGTAAACGGTGGAAAGAGCCAAATATTTATATACAATACTTTATATTTAGGCCAGATAGAGCTTATTCCTTCATATGTCAGGTACATTACTTCATGCGAGAAGAATAACATGTAGGTTTCTGTTCCTGCTTCCCACACATTATGGGAAGATGTTATGGTAAAAAGAACTGTGCCAACAAAAAGTTGAGAAAACTGTGCTTCACTTGTGAAAGCTGGTTGCTTTGAAGATGGAAAGATTAAATAAAATTGACTGAATTAATTATAATAACACTTTTGCTGTGTAATTGAATCTAGTATCATTTTACATTCTGTTTAATGTAGAATTTACATGAGATCCTTATAAAATATTTACTTTTAGCCCAAGCTCTCCAGAATTATAGATGACATGGATTTAAGATATGTGGCTTTATTAAGGTGCCTGTAAGACGAACCAACCCCCCCTCCCCCCAACACACCCCCAAAACAACAAAAAAACAACAACAAAATGAATAACATCAACAGTTTCTAAGCCTTGAGACATTATACACTGGCTATTAATCTTGTATAACATAATGGAAGTTATCAGATTTATTTCTATCCATTTAGACTTGATAAGGAAATCCTTATCCCTCTAATGTGTCTTTGTCCTTCCCTCTGGATTTCGCTGACTTGCTCTTTCATTAATGAAATTAGCAACAAACATGTGCCAGAACATCTTGTCCTCATCTTTTCGGGCCACCTCTGCCCTTTTTGCACTTGTAGGGTGTGAGAACTGATACAAAGCGGTGGTGTAACAGAGAAAAAGCAGTAAGAGCTGTGCAGGTATACCTCACTCACCTGGCCTAAAGAAGCACACTAGCGACTGACGCCAGAGGGTCCTTGTTAGCGCTTGAATCCCACCCGGAGCTGGTGCTGTGACCCGGGTAGAAGTGAGGTTTAAGCGGTGTGTGTAACAGACGGCAGCTAGTAAGAGCTGTGTGAGTAAACCTCACTCCGCTGGACTCAAGAGGTGCACTAGTGACTGACGCTAGAGGCTACGGTCGTTAGCATCTTGTTAGCGAACAAATCCTGCTCCGAGCTGGTGCTGTGACCCGGGTGGAAGTGGGGTTTAGGGCGGTGGGTGTAACGGACAGCAGCTAGTAAGAGCTGTGTGAGTAAACCTCACTGCCCTGGATTCAAGAGGCACACTAGTGACTGACGTTAAAGTGCTGTGGTCTTTAGCCAGGGCCGTGACCGGGAAGAAAGTTAATTTTGGGGGGGTGAGTGTAATGGAGGCCAGCTAGTAAGAGCTGTGCAGGTAAACCTCACTACCCTGGACTCAAGAGGCGTACTATAGGCTGTGGTCTTTAGCATCCTTGTTAGCATGCACATCTCCATTGCCAGAGATGCTGAATCCCACTCAAAGCGGTACGAGTAGAACTGGAGGCCAGATAATCTCTAAGTGGGTTGAAGAGGTAGGCTATACCTCTTCATATATATATATATATATATGAACCTCTTTAAATATAAAGCTGACTTTGACTTTGATTCTTTATCCCATTCAATAAGCTACAAGCTACCCATGGAGGTGTAAAAAGTACTCAAAAATGTTACTCAAGTGAAAGTACAAGTACTGAGTGAAAATTTTACTCAATTAAAAGTAAAAGTATCTGGCCAGAATCATACTTGAGTAAAAGTAAAAAAGTACCATATTTAAATTGTACTTGAGTATTAAAAAAGTAAAAGTAACAGCAATAAAGAAAACTATAGAGATTCTTGTTTAAGCTTTTAATCTCTAAAAACATGAAGTGAATGAACCACATACAAGGACTTACCCTGCTTTAGAACGGTTTTTATTTCATTGTATTTAATTATCAAACTATAAGACTACTACCTAATGCCAGTATACAACATGCTACTCAAAGTTGTAAAACCTTGGATTTAACTTAAAGCAGGGGTCTCCAAACTCGGTCCTGGAGGGCCGCTGTCCTGCAGAGTTTGGCTCCAACCCAAATAAACACATCTGAACCAGCTAATCAATGGCTGCGTCCCAATTCGCATACTATCCGTACTAAATAGTATTCGAAAAAAGAATTAGTATGTCCCAAATCTTAGTATGTTGAAAAAAGTATTCCAAAGATTCCCGGATGGTTTACTATTTCCGGTCAGAATCCGAAGTGCAGATCGATGCGCACTCTAACGGCTGATATTGCCCACAACCCATTGCGAGATGGACGAGGATTCGATTAGAACTACAAACGCGGATAAAAAGTGTTTAAAAAACTACAAACATGACGGTTACGCGAGTCTGACGGTTAAGTGGAGAGGATTAGATAAAGTGGTTTGAGTGAGCAATTATCAGTATTTAACCTGACGAAAAGATATTTATTCAATATTATCCACATTATATTTCTCCTTCAGCAGCATTGAGAACTTTTGTAATGATACGTTTGGCCATTAACTTTGCAAACACATGAGAGGAGTCTCTGCATTAAAGACCCACGAAAGGCAGATCAACGAGCGACTACATTTCTCTCCGATACGGTAGGAAATTAAATTGAAAGTGGGGGATTTGAACTGTGACGATGATTGACAGGGCAGTTTAAACGGTGACGGGACGCACGTAACGAGTCCATTAAAGATGATGAAGTCGTATGTCCCAAAGCTTGCATACTCTTCTGCTACACACTCAAAAGTATGTACTTTTTCTTCACAAAAAGAGTACATACTTTTAGGACGTAGTATAAGTAGGCGAATTGGGACACAGCCAATGTCTTACAAGGCCCTAGTTAGACACTGATTAGCTGGTTCAGGTGTTTCTAATTGGGGTTGGAGCTAAACTCTGCAGGACAGCGGCCCTTCAGGACCGAGTTTGGAGACCCCTGACTTAAAGGAACACTCCACTTTTTTTGAAAATAGGCTCATTCCTAGAGTTAAACAGATGAGTTTTACAGTTTTCAAATCCATTCCGCCGATCTCCGGGTCTGCCGGTAGCACTTTTAGCATAGCTTATATATATTTTTCCTATTTAAAACTTGACTCTTCTGTAGTTACATTGTGTACTAAGTAAAAAATTGAAAATTACGATTTTCTAGGCCGATATGGCAAGGAACTATACTCTGCGTAATAATCCATACCATGGGTGCAGGAGGTGCAATGATATTACGCAGCGCCTGAAAATAGGCTTACTTCCGTAAACATAACCTGCTTGCACAGAGAGCGTGCTGGAGACTATTTTCCCACGCTGTGTAATATCATTGCACCGCTGCACCCATAGTACGGCACAAAGCTCCTCGGTTATTATGCAGGAATGAGAGTATAGTTCTTAGCCATATTGGCCAAGAAAATCTCAACTTTCATTTTCCGTAAGTCTTAATACACGCTGTAACTACAGAAGAGTCAAGTTTTAAATAGTAAAAATATTGAATCTCTTTGATAATTTTTGAGCGAGATGCTAACGGTCTAATCAGATTCAATGATCTATGCTAAGCTATGCTAAAAGTGCCACCACCAGACCCGGAGATAGGCTGAATGGATTCGAAAACGGCAAAACTCAACTGTTTAACTCTAGGGGAGTTGGAAAATGAGCCTATTTTCAAAAATATTGGAGTGTTCCTTTAAGCAGAAGCTGATCTCATTGGCAGAATAAACAACATTTAAATTAAACTGCGCAATTCAATTAGTTTGGTAATAGAAAGGGAAAATAGAATGATCTTCAAAAAAGAAGTACTTTTTGACTGTAAATAAAATTGTAAGGAGTAAAAAGTACTTTTTTTTCTTTAAAAAAATGTAAGTAAAAGTATTGATTTTTAATTGTACTCAAGTAAAGTAAAAATCCCCAAAAACAATACTTAAAGGGATAGTTCACCAAAAAATGAAAATTAGCCCATAATTTACTCACCCTCAAGTCATCCTAGGTGTATATGACATTCTTCTTTCAGACGAATAAAATCTGAGGTATATTACAAAAGTCCAGGCTAATCCAAGCATTTGAACTGGATTCATAGCTGCTCTGTTTTTGAAGTCCATAAAAAGTGCATCCGCCCATCAAATAACTGTTCCATGCGGCTCTGGGGTGTTAATAAAGGCCTTCTGAAGTGAATCGATGCGTTTGTGTAGGAAAAATATCCATTGTCAATGACGCAGTAAACATAAATAAATTTACGTAAATTTATCAAGTAAACTTCCGGCCGACGCCTTCCCTGTTCAATTTATAGAAAAATTGTTGAAAGTTCCCCTGTCGATCGAAAGACTAAGGCGACCAGGTCCGCTAGTCATGACGTCACGTACGCATCTTGAGTTTCACTGTCAACATTCAACACTTTTCCAAGGAAATCCATCGGCTGGAACTCTACTTGATAAAGTATTATGGAGCAACATGGAGTAAAGTGCCTTGCACTGGTGGTGACCGCTGGGATCGAACTAGCAACCTTCTGCGTATCAGTTCCATGGTTTAACCCACTGGACCACCTTCTCACACTGGACTAACCTTGTGCACGCAGCCGCTCATTTAGAATACTCCAAATTCACTAACATCAGAACGAAGTTAAGAACAAATTCATGAACGTTTTATGAATCAGGTGGAGATTTTTTTGCTGTCCAGCCCTGTGCATACAAATACGAAAGAATCCACACAATTATTAGTGAATGAGACCCATTGTATTTTTATACTAGCTATATAATTATTGTCTAATGATAATTTATATTTTAATCAGAGCCATAGTTTTCTAAGAAAAAACAATGAGAGGTTTTGAATAAATGAACAATACTATTGAGGGTGACAGCATACATACTTTTACACTAATTCTGTCAGGATCACTATCGTCAAAGTGATAGACAATTAGCATATAGTTTATATTGGCGGTAGGGTTCTGTTCTGGGCAAGAACTCCCTGTGCATCCATGCAGCCTAGCATGGATAAGAGCAGGGAGAGCAGGGATAAACCCCCAAAACAAAAAACAATGCTGATATCCCCCAATCACAACTATGAAAAAGCCACAAGTATACTGCCAATACCCTCATAAGCCATAGCAACAAGCATGTTGTCAATACCCCCATAAGCCATAGCAACAAGCATGTTGCCAATACCCTCATAAGCCATAGCAACAAGCATGTTGCCAATACCCTCATAAGCCATGGCTACAAGCATGTTGCCAATACCCTCATAAGCCATGTAAAAAGCATGTTGCCAATACCCTCATAAGCCATGTAAAAAGCATGTTGCCAATACCCTCATAAACCATGTAAAAGCATGTTGCCAATACCCCCATAAGCCATGTACAAGCATGTTGCCAATACCCTCATAAGCCATGGCTACAAGCATGTTGCCAATACCCTCATAAGCCATGTAAAAAGCATGTTGCCAATACCCTCATAAGCCATGTAAAAAGCATGTTGCCAATACCCTCATAAACCATGTAAAAGCATGTTGCCAATACCCCCATAAGCCATGTACAAGCATGTTGCCAATACCCTCATAAGCCATGGCTACAAGCATGTTGCCAATAACCACATAAGCCATAGCAACAAGCATGTTGCCCTTACCCAGATGACCTAAACGAGTATATTGCGTATGAGTATACTGTATATACTAGAAAAACTATAAAACTGCCTAATTTATAATCAGACATACTGATGAATGAAATAATCTGCTACCAAAAAAAAAAAAAGAACTGAGGACCTAAAATTGGAAAATCTTTCATTTGAATGAATTAGACTTTCCAGATCTAGACAATAACGAGAGTCATTTAGGATGAACCGATTCACAAGAATGAATTGAACTTTCCAAAGATCTACATGAGAGAAAGAGGATTGTTTATGAAAATCCGATTCAACAGAATTCGGACCAAAGATACTGGATATATCAAAACAGTTCACTCTTATTTCTATAAATGAGGGAAACCGCAGTGTGAAGTATGGCAGAATATGTCCCACCTTCTAAGAGCCAATCACCAATTGGTAAAGTCAGTTTTTATCTCATGTGTTCTTTTTGTAAACACTATTGTTTAGGTTTAGGGTAGGTGTGCAGGTGGTAAGTTATTTTGAATTGCAACAGAGCATTAAAAACCAGTCATCCAACCAGCGTAATAAAACATTCACAATCATCTGTTTCATATAAAACCGAACATGCTTTTAGTCTCACTCACTGGACATTTCACTTTGAAGAAGTGATGTTATATGATTTTGCAGAAATGTCACCACAGGCACAATTTTTTTTCTAATGAAACATGGTTTTTTGTTTATGCTATTTGATCACGAGAAACAATTTTTATAGGACAATTCAAGTCAGATTTCATTGCTGATTTGAAATATGTTATTTAAATGTAAGTGTGGCAAGCAGTTTTTTTTTCTAGATTTATGTATTTATAATAATGTACTTTACAAATTGCATACCAGTGCTACCCTTGCCATTGTGTGGCTTCGCCCCTGGTATCAATCTTAGGAGTGATATAACGGAGTGACATAATGAATCGCATTATACTTCAATAGTGTACTGACTGCATGTTTGGAATTGTATTGATGTTGTAACTCGGACAGAGTTTAGTTTAGTATATACGCAATTGCCTGTAGGTCGCTCTGATAAAAAAAGTAGCTGGCAAAGAACATAAAATGGTTGCGGGCACCCTCTGAAATAACGCAAATCTAGTCCCAGGAGAATTGAACTGACATTTTAAATGCCACAGCAACAATAGTGTATATCAAACTCTATAATGAAATGTTTCCCCTGTCTTTCACAAGAAGAGGTAACATATGCTTAAAAGTGCAAATCAGGCCTTATATTAAATTGTGTTTCCTGTGAAGATGCTTGCTCTCTGCACGCTACTCTGCCAAGTTGCCTTTTTCTTTTTTAACGTGCTCTGAGGTGCATTAACTGTAATTGATCTGTGTGTTGCCAAGTTGCTTGATCTCTCCTCAGACCTCCAAACGGCATCTGTTTCAACCTTCCGTTCGTTTCCCCTATTACTAGAGAAAATTACACTACTGGCGCTTGGCTTTGAGCAAAGCTATTGTTATGAGCACCAAGAAAAGCACAATAAATCTTTAGAAAGAAATATAAAAAGAACACATAATCACATAATTTCTATAATAAAGAAAGTATGAGCTAATGCCATAAAGAGAGTGTCTGAAGTGGGTGGGTGACGTGGCACAGTGAAGTCTGGGATATGGTCTGAAAGCCCTTTGTTCATACCACGAACTTAGGTTTGTTTTTCAAAGCACCTGCAAGTTTCCCATATTATGCTCTCTTAAAGGAACACGCCAACTTTTTGGGACTTTAGCTTATTCACCGTATCCCCCAGGGTTAGATAAGTCCATACATACCCTTCTCATCTCTGTGAGTGCCATAACTCTGTCTGACACACTCACTGCTAGCCTAGCTTAGCACAAAGACTGGAGGTAAATGGCTCCAGCTAGCCTACTGCTCAATAAGTGACAAAATAACGCCAACATTTTCCTATTTACATGTTGTGATGTGTATAGTTACATTGTGTGTTAAGACCGACGGAAAATAAAAAGTTGCGATTTTCTAGACTGATATGGCTAGGAACTATACTATCAAGGATAGTATATGATCAAGGAACTTTGAGCCGTACCATGAGTGCAGCGGCGCAATGATATTATGCAGCACCTGATAACAGTCCCCAGCGCTCTCTGTGCAAACAGATTGTCACGTTGTGTAGCGGACCCTGTCTGAATGATGGCCAGACTTTACTGATGTTTCATGGAGTTTATTGAAACCGTTTGATCTCCAAAAAATCACTGTAAGAGCTGAACAAATAAAACAAAGAAGTGCGCATTAACACCTCGTACACAAACTCTCTCTCTTCATAGCATTATAATTAACATACAGCGAAATACACAAAAATACTCATTACAGATGACAGTAAACGAGAACATACACACCTTATGCCTTTTCGGGGGGTGCTTAACAAACTGCAAACTTTAAATCTGCCTAACCACTCCGATGAACCGCAAGCTCTCACTATCTTTCTGTAGACTACAACATCCATCAAAATAAAAGTCCCTACTTATTAAGACAGATAATGCAGACCTTAATCCTATTTAAACACACAGAAATGTAAAAAATTTACACAACAAACAAATTATAAGATAAATCACAATGAAGTCTGTTACACATTGGTTATGTTGATGGAAGTTAGAGTATTATCAGGTGCTGCATAATATCATTGCGCCGCTGCACTCATGATACGGCAGTAAAATTCCTTGATTATTACGCAGGAATGATAGTATAGTTCCTAGCCATATTGGTCTAGAAAATCACAACTTTTAATTATACGTCGGTCTTTATACACAATGTAGCTATTAGGGATGCAACAATACAGTTAGTCCACGGTTCAATACATACCTCGGTTTTTAACCACGGTTTACGGTTCGGTTCTGATCGCTTGTCATATAAATTTTTTGTTATTCTATTCTTAGGTGACAGGAACAGCAAGAGGTTAAAGAGAAAAAAGACTTTTTTAATTGCAATACTCTTTCTTTATTTTACTTAAAAGAATTGAATAACCTTACTTAAACTTAAAACTTTACTTAAAAAAAACCCTTGTACACATTCCTAGTGTATTGGATAATATAAAATAAATATATATAAAGATTTACACTGGCAACTCAGCTGTACAGCAGCATTTAAGTATGAAATTAAACGAATGAATGTAAAAATAAAACACTACATAGACTTCACTATAAAATATACACTGATTCTACTGTATTAGTTTTTCAGTCAAGAGCAGTGAGTGATTTTCTCTGTATTTTGTTGTTGTATTAACATTGAAAGGATATTTCACTCAAAAATGAAAATTCTGTCATCGAGAAATGAATACAGGTTTGAAACAATATTAGAGTGAGTAAATAATGACATAATTTTATAGGTGAACTGTCCCTTTAAGGACCGCGTGTTCACTGCCTTGTTGTCAATTTAAGACCTGCGTGCATCTGATATACAGACACGATTGCGATTTTACTTTCAATTTAGACATAACCGACTGTGTTTATGTTAACCTTGTGTGTATTTGACAGTATTAGCGCAGTAAGACTACTTAGTCCAGCAATCACATGTTTGACAGGCTTTTATTGTGCGCGCTCTGAAAAGCGCATGTTTAAAATCGCGCACGCGAATGAAACCGGTGTTCTGTCGATTTGTCCTACCGTGTCAGATTTTGCTACCTCCCATTAAAACAGTAGGTAGCACAATTCGACAGCAAAAAATGCTGCCTATCAGATTGTGCTACCAGCATCATATTAATCTGATTTGAGGCTTTATTAATATCCATACCTACCCCTACCCTGAACCTACCCTTAAAACTATGTAAATATTTTAAATAAATAAATATTAAATATGGATGTAAAATGCTACCTATCAGATTGTGCTACCAGAATCATATTAATGTGATTTGCTTTATTAATATCCATTAATATCTATACCTACCCCTATCCTTAAAATGTAAATATAAAAAATTAAAATAAAAATAAAAAATATTGATGTGGGCATGCGCAGTAAGTAAGCCTTGGTAGGACAATCTGACGGGTAGGATGAAATGTCAGGACACCGGCAAGGCTTTAAAACACATGCAATGAACTTTCGTGATTGTGAATAACTATAGTGTTGCGTGAGTATAACTCCACCACTAACGTGTGATGTGAATGTATGTAATGTATATTGGGATGGAGGCAAAGGATAGAATTTGTAGAAAAATAATTAATTAAATGCGAAACCGAAAAAAACGCAATTCACAAGCACGTCCTGAACCGTGAATGCCGTACCGAACGGTTCAATATTATATTGAGAATTGTGGCATCCCTAGTAGCTATACACATCACAACATGTAAATAGGAAAATGTTGGCGTTATTTTGACAATTATTGAGCAGTAGGCTATCTGGAGCCATTTGCCTCCAGTCTTTGTGCTAAGCTAGGCTAGCAGTGGGTGCGTCAGACAGAGTTATGTCACGCACAGAGATGAGAAGGGTATGTATGGACTTATCTAACTCTGGGGGATATGGGGAATAAGATAAAGTCCCAAAAAGTCAGCGTGCTCCTTTGACCACCTTCTTGTGCAGTTTTAAACTGTTATCCAACCCAGCATGTTCATTTAAAAGTACAAGTATCATGTATTAATGACAACCGTATCTGTGAAAAAGTAAAGTAATTTTTTTGGGGTCACTAATCAAATTTATGACACAAGGAGCCCTATCATACACTCGGCGCAATGCGACGCAAGTGTTTTTTTGCTAGTTTCAGTCTGACGCAGTTATCATTTTCACATCCAGTGCCACGTTGTTTAAATAGCAAATGCACTCGCGCCCATCTGTTTGCCCATGGGCGTGCTGGTCTGAAAACCAGGTGTGTTCAGGTGCATATGTTACTATTTTGAGGAACTGAAAACGACTGCGTCATTGACCAACAAAAACCTGGTCTAAAGTCAATAACGCAGTATTTTTTTTGTGTTATTTCAAAGGGAACGTTAGTAATATGTGCCTATAGGCAGGTTCACAATGCGCGTACAATATGCTTATTACACACACAGGGACTCACAGCAGCGGACAAACATTTTTAAATATTAGGAGAAGCGTTCATACCGCCGTGTAAATAGAGAATGGTGCAAGCGCAACTGGCTTTTAAAGGGAATGGGAGATGAGGCTCTGATTGGTTTATTGCACGTTAG
Source organism: Gobio gobio (assembly GCF_949357685.1). NCBI lineage: Eukaryota > Metazoa > Chordata > Actinopteri > Cypriniformes > Gobionidae > Gobio > Gobio gobio. The sequence continues at coordinate 9,735,137 of NC_137106.1, forward strand.
CCCAAAACACACCCATGACACATTAAGACACTAGGTACAACCATTTTGGGCCATGCATCTGGCACGCGAACCGTTTTTTCCGTTATTATTAAACTAGCAAAAGTAGATTCAGACCATGCAAATGCATTAAAATAGGGCCCTATGATACATCTTAACCCCTTTATACAAAAAGTCAGATGTATTTGCATATATTAAAGCACACAAGATGAACAGCTGACAGAATTACATTGATAATCATGTTTTGTACATTAGGCCGTAATACAGAAACATCCCAATTCAGAATTTTTACTTTTTAGTATTGTGGTAAGGAACTTAAAGGAATAGTTCACCCAAAATAAAAATGTCACACCATGTTGTTTCAAATCTGTATGACTTTCTTCTGTAGAACACAGAAGAAATGTTGGTATTTTAAATATGCTATTTAAAAATGCGTTTTGCAAGTCGTTTTTGTGATGTATGAATTTGTGATTTGTAGTTTACAAATCATGTATATATATAAACAACTTACATGATAGTTTGCAGTTTTTTCCAGACCATTAGTATATTCTGTCAACTTTGATTGAATGGACCAGTCATCAGTCTGGATGGACCAGTGCCAACCTTGCCATTATGTGGCTTCGCTCCGGGTACCAAGTCTGATCTGGAACCATTCCAGCGGTAAATAAAAATGTGATAAATTCAGAACCCCATTCTACCATATTAATCATACCATTAGTGTCATAAAAACTGTGGTAAAAGTAGAATGTGCACAATTACAGATTCAGCCATTAACATTTTCCATGTTAAGTGCAATCAAACTGACTTAGTCACTTAATTATTCAGCTTACTGAATATATGAATCAATTCACATGATTAAATAGTACAAAATCAAAGTCTAGGCTTAGTACACAGCATTGTTGCCTCACAGCAACAAAAGGTCCCCAACTGAAACAATAAATACAGTCAAAGTCAATGAGATAAAATTCAATGTGTTGGGACCCTAACATTCGTTAAAATATCGACATATCTGCTTATAGTATCTTTAGGGTAGGGGTTGGGTTTAACATATGTATTTATATGCATGTACACATGTAAATAGTATACAATTACATTTACACACCCTCAAGTTGTTCCAAACATGAATTTCTTTGTTATGTGAAACATAAAAGAAGATATTTTGAAGAATGGTTGTAACCAATTAGTTGATGGTAGCCATTGACTTCCATAGTATTTTTTCCAGGTTTGGAACAACTTGAGGAATTTTGATGACAGAATTTTTATTTTTGGTTGAACAAACCCTTTAACTATCAAAATGTCTATATAAATATCTATAATACTGATGTAATATAAGCTGTATATCCGTTGTTACACACAGATGGTATATTACTCTTTGAAGTATGACAGGGACATGACAGGGATTTAGTTTCACATAAAATATCTGTATTTTAAAGGGATAGTTCACCCAAAAATGAAACTTCTGTCATTAATTGCTCACCCTCATGTCGTTCCAAAACTGTATGAACTGCTGTAAGACTTTCATTCATCTTCAGAACACAAATTAAGATATTTTTACGACCACAGCTACACAACTACCACTTTGACTCTTGAAAAAGTTAATTTGGAGATCGTAAAACTAATCCATATGAATTGAGCGGTTTAGTTCATTTAGCATTTAGAATTGAATTCAGGCTTTTGTTCACATATAAACATTGATCAGCAAACATAAACAGAAGTGCAACCATACTTGCTTGCTTGAACCTTGAAGCTCATTTGTCAGGATCCTGCCATAAAGTTGCGTTCACACCAAACGCGAATAGAGCGTCAAAATCGCGTCTACCGCGTCTAGTTGGACGCTTGAACATTTTTAATCCATTCGCGCGTCCACAGAGAATTGGACGCGCATATAAATCGAGCGTTTGAAGCAAAATAGACTCTAGTTCAAGGCTGTCCAGGAGAAATGTGTCATTAAACACCGCTCTGCCTCTTTTCATTTTCATTAAACATATACTGTATATTAAACATTAATAGCCACACAAATGTGGTCCAGGCAACTCCTACATTATCTTCACTGCATGTATATTTAAATATCCTAAAAAAATAAAGTTATGAAACTTCTCTTTGCCCTCAGTCAAAACGATTTAGCAGAGAACAAATTGTAGATTCATGACACCAAAGATCGCCGTTAGATCCACACAAAACGAACCACTACAGGACATCAGAGCCAGCAGCAAACGTCAGAAGGACTGGCCGAGGAAAGGCTGCTCTCGCCGGGGTTAATGAGCGCTGAGTGCCCGGTGATCGCCTGGATATCACAACTCCACAAATGCAAGATTATTTTTTTTTAGATAGGCACTCTCTTTATAAATAAACCACAGATTTGAGCTTTAAACAACTACATTCTCACCTGAAAAAGTCTTAAAACATCATTTTGTGACACAATAGTAGTATTTTTTAATTATGCAGGGTTTCTCATCATGTCACTTTACCACGTGACAGCAGCAAGCAGGCTCCTGATTGGTTAACGCAGCGCGAAATGACGGCAAAGTTCAAATTTTTCAACTCGCCATCAGACGCGAATTCGCTTCAAACGCGTGAATGCACAAAAAGCACCATTCGCGCGTATCACGCAAGGCGCTCCATTCGCGGATGAGGCGGAATCACGTCCATCGTGCCGCGCGAAAAGTGTCTAACGCGCCGCAGAACCTCCAGACACAAGTCAACGCTCCTTTCCATTGACTTAACATTGAAATCACTCGCTCCTGACGCTCTATTCGCGCTTGGTGTGAACGCAGCATTACCGTCTTGTCTGTTTTGTCCTTGTTTAGTATTTATTTGTTTGTCTTGTGCTTGAGCACATGGCTGTGTCTTTGTTTGTGTGTGCCATGTGTTCTGCTTGCTTCGCCTCCTTGTTTGCAGTTTCCACACCCCCTTGATTAGTCTGGTCTAGTCCTTGTTTCACTAATTGTGCTTACCTGATCCTCATGTGCTCGTGTGTGTGTGTGTGTGTGTCTTTTGTTGGTTCCTGCCCCTTACTCTCCTGGCATGGCTACCAGTCTGGTTCTATGGCAAGTCACATCACCAACTGTCAAGCCTGGTTCCCTGAGCCGCTGCCTTGTCTCCATCGTTGGCCTTCACATCCTAGCAGTCTCAACCCTGACCAGCCAGTTCTCCCTTTGTGTCCTGCCCCTATTGTTTGGACTTTGTTCCTGCCTCACTATTCTTGTGCTGTGTCTATTATTGTTAATAAATTTCACCCACCGCTTATTCTGCATCCGGGTCCTCATTCTGAGTATCTTGACATCACTGGTTCTTGCTGAAGCTAAAACGTGCTGCGTAACACGAGAATGAACTTCAATGGTTCTCGTCAAGCGAACATGCGTGAGCTTCCGTTTACCACAACTAATGTGTGAGATTATGAATGTTTATATGTGAATAAAAGCCTAAATTCAATCTGTTCATCAAATAAAGCGATCGAGTCTCTTCAGACAATTTGAACTAAACCGCTCGATTCATTTGGATTAGTTTTATGGTCTCTTTGTAAACTTTTTGAAGCGTCAAAGTGGTAGTTGCATAGCTGTCAATGGAGTGACAGAAAGATTTAATCAAAAATATCATCATTTGTGTTCTGAAAATTAACAAAAGTCTTACGGGTTTGGTGCGACATGAGGGTGAGTAATTACTGACAGAATTGTCATTTTTGGGTGAACCAACCCTTTAAGACAAAAATGTAAATTTTAACAATACATAAATAATACAAAGCATACAGCATACAAAAATGTTCCAATGTGTCTGTATTTCAACTGCTACAATGTAGAGGGACACACAGAGTCTGCTTAAAAGAGGACATCATCTGCCTAAACCATTATTAATGAATGTGATTGTGAATGTACCAATGTTCCATCCTTAGAAATATGTGGGGAGAAGCATGTTGATTCTCACATATTTCATGCAATCTCTAGTTCTCCCATCACTAGTTGATGTATTATATAGGAAGTGACTCTCTCGTGACCTGTGTTCATTGACAAACAGCTGAGCTGTGCATTCAATAGCCCATTCAGTAAGCGAGAGTGATATTCATACAATCTCCGTCGGCACTTGTTTTGTTTGAAGACGTGTCATTAGTCATTGGTGCCAGCGGTCAAACGAAAGGCCAAATGAAAGCATGATTAGATTGCTTTGCGTTTTCATTACCATGAGATCAATGGGTTTTGTCTTTGTCTTAGCAGTGCACTACACAGACAGACTAAATTGGTTCCCATAAAGGTTATTGGAAGTCTATGATTGTTTGGTAGCTTTATTCATTGGTTTGCTTTTTCAGAATATTTATTTATCGGAGTAGCTGCTGTGGCAGCTGACTTCAATTAGTTTGTCCTTCATAACTTTGCGTGAAAACATTTAATTACTACATTTTTGAAAGTGACAAACTCTATTGAGATGACTTGGGGTGAGGTCAAACTTTTTATTATCTACACCATTAAGCCATGGTCAGATGTGTTCATTTTAAAAGGCAATGATCCATCAATGCAGCCATAAGATTCAGCAAACAGTCGCTGAAAGTGAACCAGTCATTCACGCTGGTGTACACTATGTCCTCTAACTTGGTGGCATTTCCATTCTTTGTGGATTTAAAGTGAGCTGAAGACAAGACCATAGGTTTGCTTCACAGCTAAATCTAGTTCAACTCAGGCGCAGACTGATAGGACCTTTACATGCAATCTGCATGCTTGCTAGTCTGGTTATACAGTGGGGAGAACAAGTATTTGATACACTGCCGATTTTGCAGGTTTTCCTACTTACAAAGCATGTAGAAGTCTGTAATTTTTATCATAGGTATACTCTTCAACTGTGAGAGAAAATCTAAAACAAAAATCCAGAAAATCACATTGTATGATTTTTAAATACTTAATTTGCATTTTATTGCATGACATAAGTATTTGATCACCTACCAACCAGTAAGAATTCTGGCTCTCACAGACCTGTTAGTTTTTCTTTAAGAAGCCCTCCTGTTCTCCACTCATTACCTGTATTAACTGCACCTGTTTGAACTCATTACCTGTAAACAGACTCCAACCTCTCCACAATTGCCAAGACTAGAGAGCTGTGTAAGGACATCAGGGATACAATTGTAGACCTGCACAAGCCTGGGATGGGCTACAGGACAATAGGCAAGCAGCTTGTTGAGAAGGCAACAACTGTTGGCGCAATTATTAGAAAATGGAAGAAGTTCAAGATGATGGTCAATCTCCCTCTGTCTGGGGCGCCATGCAAGATCTCACCTCGTGGGGCATCAGTGATCATGAGGAAGGTGAGGGATCAGCCCAGAACTACACAGCAGGACCTGGTCAATGACCTGAAGAGAGCTGGGACCACAGTCTCAAAGAAAACCATTAGGAACACACTACGCCGTCATGGATTAAAATCCTGCAGCGCACGCAAGGTCCCCCTGCTCAAGCCAGCGCTTGTCCAGGCCCGTCTGAAGTTTGCCAATGACCATCTGGATGATCCAGGTGGAGGAATGGGAGAAGGTCATGTGGTCTGATGAGACAAATAGAGCTTTTTGGTCTAAACTAGAGCCCTGCGCGGGACTGTTTTCTTCATCCCGCTCCCGCCCGCACCCGCCAAATTTCTGACCATTACCGCCCGCTCCCGCAACGTATGTGTTACACTCCCGCCCGCTCCCGCAATATGTATGTCCACTCCCGCCCGCACCCGCAAAACTCTGAGAATTTATTCCCGCACAATAATAGAGATGCATTGATTTTGTGTCTTCTCCCGTCCCGCATGAAAAAAAAAAACCACGTATTTGTATTGATATTATTAAAGAGATTCATGGGGTTGTTTGTTTCGTTTCCCTGGCCTGCATGTAAAAAAACAAAAAGACAAAAACATTCAAATATAATTTCGTTTTTATCAAAAACTTTGCACATAAAAATAGACTGCTTTGCAAAACAGAAAACAGAAAAACAGATTGAGAAACAAAAAACAGATCCCAATTCGTCGGTCAGTTCCGACGTACGTCGAACGTGACCGGCTGAAAGGAAACCTGAGAAAACATGCTTCAACAGAACGTAATGTGAACACAAAATAGCAAACGGACATTTAGAAACAATTCCACTCACTAAACTTCTATGTATTGTTAGTCAAAAACACCAAACAGTCAACTTGACCTGCAGGGAGTGCTGAGCGTTTTTGGTGAGGTATGATCATGTATTTGCCAGCTGCGAAATATGTGGATACATATAACGTTATACCGCGTGATTTTGCCTACCAAAACAATTGAGAAACTTCTCCAAATGTCAGACTTTCCTTGCTTAGCTTTTGTGCTGTAAATACCTCGTTTGAGGTTCTTTTCTACATCATCTATTGACATCTTCTCCATCATGTCGTTAGGCAACATCCCTATCCCGCCGATTCCCGCTGTTTTTTTTAGCCGCCCATTCCCGCCCGCAGCAAAATTCAAACCGCCCGCTCCCGCGAGATTTGCGTTGGGTCCCGCGGGACCCGGCGGGACTCAATCCCAATGCAGCCCTCTAGTCTAAACTCCACTCGCCGTGTTTGGAGGAAGAAGAAGGATGAATGCAACCCCAAGAACACAATCCCAACCGTGAAACATGGAGGTGGAAACATCATTCTTTGGTGATGCTTTTCTGCAAAGGGGACAGGGCGACTGCACCGTATTGAGGGGAGGATGGATGGGGCCATGTATCGTGAGATCTTGGCCAACAACCTCCTTCCCTCAGTAAGAGCATTGAAGATGGGTCGTGGCTGGGTTTTCCAGCATGACAACGACCCGAAAAACACAGCCAGGGCAACTAAGAAATGGCTCCGTAAGAGGCATCTCAAGGTCTTGGAGTGGCCTAGCCAGTCTCCAGACCTGAACCCAATAGAAAATCTTTGGAGGCAGCTGAAAGTCCGTATTGCCCAGCGACAGCCCTGAAACCTGAAGGATCTGGAGAAGGTCTGTATGGAGGAGTGGGCCAAAATCCCTGCTGCAGTGTGTGCAAACCTGGTCAAGAACTACAGGAAACGTATGATCTCTGTAATTGCAAACAAAGGTTTCTGTACCAAATATTAAGTTCTGCTTTTCTGGTGTATCAAATACTTATGCCATGCAATAAAATGCAAATTAATTACTTTAAAATCATACAATGTGATTTTCTGGATTTTTGTTTTAGATTCCGTCACTCACAGTTGAAGAGTACCCATGATACAAATGACAGACTTCTACATGGGCGTAAGTGGGAAAACCTGCAAAATCGTCAGTGTATCAAATACTTGTTCTCCCCACTGTATGTTTGCTGTATTCTAATCCTGCAGCACGCTATCAGAGTTCCTCTGAATCCCTCCAGCTCCACCTGTCTAGATCTGCTACAGGATTAATGTATTGTATGTCTATTTATGCAGCAGCAGCAAATCTTACAGCAGTGTGTGTGTGTGTGTGTGTGTGTGTGTGTATTAGCAGTAACAAGTCCATACTTGCTCTGCAGCTGCAATAATCACCACCAGCAGCAGCATATCAGATCTATGGCCAGAATTACTAAACAGGGCAAATTAGTGTAATAGCACAATGCCATAAAAGCGCAGGTGGGAGTGGAAATGTTTATTAAAGTAATTAAAATAATTAAAGACCACAGACGCAGCCGGATCATTTCCAAAATGACCAACACAATCTACCAAGAGCAGCGCAAATTAGCGTCTGGTTTAAATCCGTAGCATTATTCAATGTGTTCACGTAATTTCCCCTGAAACGGCTCCAGCTATAAGCAGCGCCTCCCCTTTTTTTGAAACAGCCAATAGCGTTTCGTTAATGCCACAGTTTGACTAGAGCCTTTCTGTTTGGTAAAGCCACAGTGTCCTCCTAATCTTTAACCGTTTATCATCATAATCTCCTCCATATCGCTTTGAAATACAGCAGTATTTAAATGGGTCCGATATGTTTTGTTGTTTGCGCCGACTCGCACATATGATCCACGCTGCGCTCTCGTGCCTCTAGTCTAACTTTAGACCAGAGCCGTTGGTGTGTGTGTGTGTGCGCGCTGCGGCGGTGCGCATTAAACTAACGTGAAACCAGTCGCCTCAACTGAAAGCATTACATGTCTGAATTGTTTCCTATCGCATGTATAGTGCGCTATGTGCCTTTCACCATGTAGAAATTAGTCAACGTGTGAACAACTGACCGATTTCAGACGCAGCTTCAGCGTCTATTTATAATGTAGGGGGCGGGAAGCTTCAGATTCTAGAGGGCATTTGATTGGACAGAAGATGTGATGAGAAGATGAAGTCTGCAATGATGTCATCAAAATCTGCGATTCATTTTAACAGAAGTGAGAGACTGTAAGTTTTGAATGCTCATATCTCCTAAATGCGAATTTTGTCATTGTTTTGGAACACACCAGCTTATTCTTAACCTTAAGGCTAACATAGACATACTAAAAGCTAAAAAATTTTGATTTCAGGGGGCCTTTAAGACATTCTATTTTGAGCGGCAAATAATGGCACAAATACCAGTAGTTAAATAGTGCAAATAAGGTGGCCACACGTCCGGATTTTGGCCAGACAGTCCGGATTTTAAGCCCCCTGTCCGGCGTCCAGCGCAGCCTCAAGCCAGACACTCATTTGTCCTCCTTTTTGGAGTTGCGCTGAAAAGTTGTTAAAACTCTAGAATCTTTATTGGGAAGTAGCAGCATGGCGTCTAATGCCGTAAGATCTCTGGTCAAACAAATGATTGGCTGAAAGCGTTGTCAAATAGATATCTGATGTATCATTGGTTAAAAACATAACCAAGCCTTCTCGACGTGCTGGCTACGTCATATCATAACGTTAACATGCTGAAACGTCAGACCTCTTTTAATCCGGAATGGACCCAAGAGAACAAAAATATATTTCAAAATTGTACCAGATTATTTGTTTATTTATGTATTTATTTTATTCCCAGAAGTGTTATGTTTTCAGGCACTGTGCACTTTGCAAGACAGGTTCCTCTCAGTGGTCAGTTTTTGAAACAGACATCACATTTTCTTGACTCTTACACATCTACTTCAAGATATATTGTAGATCAAATGGTCTGGCAATGAATAGAGTAGGCTATTTCAGAATCACTGTATCACGATGCCATCGATATGACGGACACAATTGTATTGTAGTTGCGAGGACACCAGAGTCCTATGCAATTATTCTTGCTTTACTAAATGCCGCAAAGTGTCCTCCATTTTGGTGTTATGGAAATGGCCACCCTAAGTGCAAACCTTAGTAAATCACCTTGCATGATTCATTTAAATACTCTCCTCCTATAAGTATCTGAAAGGGAAACTCCTTCAATGCATATGCAATAAAGTCAGTCGCAAAAATAACCCTGTCAATGTCTTTTCAGCGATAATTTTCACTGTGTGTCTCACAGCGCAAGCTGTTCGTAAATCTGACCCTTAAGCCTTGGTTATACTCCAATTCGGACGCGTACACAGACAGCTGCGGACAACACAGACAACTTGTTTTTATACTACTGAAAGTGTATGCTGGGGTGTTAGATAGCATGTAATCATTGAAACAATGTTGAGTCAGTGTTGATGCGCCAACGCCAATTACATTGAATTAACGTTACAAAGTGATGTTGCTTTAGCATCACTCTTGCACACTCAGTTAATGTTGAAGCAATACTGATATTTTAACTACAAATCAATGGTAATACCATTGATTCAACATTACAAAGTGATATTTTTTCAACATAACTTTTGCACCCTCAGATAATATTGAAATAATGCTGAGATTTCAACCATAAATCAACAGTAATAGCATTGATTCAACATTGCAAAGTGATTTTTTTCAACAGCTCTTTAGCACTCAATGGTGAGATTTCAACCACAAATCAATGAAAACACCATTGATTCAACATTACAAAGTGATATTTTGTTTACATCACTTTTGCACTCTCAGACAATGTTGAAGCAATGTTGAGATTTCAACTATTACAGAAAAAAATTTTAACATCGAGTTACTGTTGAAACAATGTTGAGATTTCAACAAAAAATCAATTGTAATATCATTGAATCAACATTATTACCTGATGTTAGTTCAACATCACGTTTGTACCCGCATTAAATGTTGAAACAATGGTGAGATAAAAATGGGTAATGGTAATGCTATTGAATCAACATTACACTATGATGGATTCTACATCACAGATGTTGAATCAATATTGAAATGAACAAAAATAATCAATGGTAATAATGATGAATCAATGTTACACTATGATGTTGATTCTACATCACTTATGTTGTATCAACACTGAAATGATAAAAAATAATCTTTGGTAATATTGTTTGATCAATGTTACAATGTGATGTTGATTCTAGATCACTTTTGTTGAAACTGAAATGTAATGACAACATAAAACAATGTTGTCATCTGATGTACAAAGTTAATGCTGAAACAACATTAATACTTCAACTACACTTCAATGGACCATTTCAAATTTGGAGAAAACATTTTAAAATATAAATGACACCTGTTCAACACAAAATATTCAAACTATGATTATAGTACCGTTAAATGCTGTATATTTATTCTAGTTTTCTCAAATCTATTAATGCTTCAATATCAAAAGAAACTGATTTTTTTTCCCACCGAGTTTATCTCCAGCCTGAATTAAACACACCTGAAGCAGCTGAACAAGGTCATTAGGACCGACCAATGAACACTTCAGGCAGGTGTGTTGAGCAATACCTGAAGAGGAATAAACACCTCTGAGCTATGACCATAGACCATTACATAAGTCTCAGTTCATTTTCTGTGAAACTACATAGCTTTCAAATAACAAGTTCATCTTGAAGAATAAAAGAGCTTAGGTTTTTTCAACAAAAAAAAAAATTCTTTAAAGGGATAGTTCACCCTGAAATGATGTTGTTCCAACCCTGTATGAGTGTCTTTCTTCTGCTGAACACAAAAGATGATATTTTCATGAATGTTGGTAACCAGACAGTTGACCTTAGCCATTGATTTCTAGGAAAAAATACCATGGATGTCAATGGCTGCCATCAACTGTCTGGTTACCAACGTTCATTAAAGGTGTCATGAACTGGCGCTTTTTTTATTTTTTTTATACTGTTGTCTGAGGTTTTACATTCAGAAACATCATAATAAATAAGTAATAAGCTATTTTCTGCCTTGGATTTGAGCAAGCCTGTTGCACTCCTCTCAGAAACTGAAGCCTCCGCGCCTCGATCGCCCCCCGGTGGCCGGTCCAAGTATAGCTCATAAACTCCACCTCTCCATGTATTGGAATGGACACGAGACTAAAACGAAACAATTAAATTACACTTGAAATAATTATTTCCTAAAGATGGTTTCTGTCGTTTTAGGCAGTATTTATCACAATGATTTCATTTCAAGTGTTCGTTTTATAAATAAGTTGCTATAAAAACAGGGGGTGTGACGTCATGATTGACAGCTGAGATTGACGGCTTCTCTGAGTGAAGTTGTCACTGAGGCACTAACAGACTTTTTTGAGGATTTTTGGGAGGAGATTAAAGCTTTAGCTTCAACTCTGGTCAGTGGAAGTCAATGAAGTCGCGTCGTCCATATTTTTTTACTGTCTATGGTTTTGAGGCTCTCTGAAGAAATGGTCGGTTTTGATGGGCGTGCCGCACTGAAGACTTGGAAGTAAACACCCACGGCTAGGATTGGATAAGATTTGCATATTTAATGAGCTTCAGCTCCTCTCAGTACATGTGGGAATTGTTTTGAAAGCGTCTGGGGAATCGCTCACAGGACTTGCAAAATGTCTTTATCAAACAAACACGATTGATTGGAATGTTGTCGCCCGATCAGTGAATATAACCGCGAACTGTACACACATACACATGCGCGAGCACGCGCAAGAAAGGAATCTTATTTTAGTATTTAAGATAGCCCGTCGGCAGGCTGAAAAACACATAGCCCCGGGGACGTTGGGCTTTTAAAAAAGTCAAGTCCGAGCCCTGGCCCATAACGTTACAAGTCCGAGTCTGATCACGAATGAACCAATAACACCTTCTCCAGCCTTTGACCGCGTGCTAAGGTATGTAATCAACAGATATCAAACGATCTGTAACAATGCAGTACTAACACATATAAAAACATGTTTTAATCACATAAGTGTGTGTTGCACCATTCCTGTCGGATCCAATATAGAAGGCACAGCATTGTGTTTTAATCTCAATATGTCTGCAAATCCAGTCTCGACCTCTATCTTGTTTACAATCGATTCCGCGGTGAAATGAAGCGAACAAACGTGCAATGTCTTACGCACGTGAGCTGGAACCACATGTTTATTGCTCGGTAGCACGACCCATTTAGCTCCACGAGTCAGTGGGCGGGCTTGAGGCGGTGCTTCTGCGTCCCATTACGTCAGTGGTCAACATATTCTGAGATCTCTCGTTTTCTGGGCCTGGTGTCTATAAAAGCTTTTCTTTCACTAACAAGGACGTTTTCAGCTCTGAAACATACAGGATATTCTTTTATCACGATGAACTTTTATACATTAAAGGCTCAAGGGAAAGTTGATTTCTCAATTCATCACCCCTTTAAAATATCTTCTTTTGTGTTCAGCAGAAGAAAGACACTCATACAGGTTTGGAACAACTTGAGGGTGAGTAAATTACAATTTTCATTTTGGAGTGAGCTTCCCCTTTAAAGATGCAGATGCTCCTTATGTAGACCTTAATCTCTTTAAATATCACAAAATAGCCATGTCAGTCACTTTCTCAATAAAACAAGATGTTTTTTATCATTTGTGTTTCAGTGGAAAGAGGCTAAACTGAACGGAGATCAGTTATATTCCCTAAATGTAATAGTGATTCAGAAATATGAATTACCTGATTAGTAATTAAGGGAGCAGGAGATAAGTCACAGGTCAGGTGAGTATTCTGTCGACAATAACTCAATGTATAATCAATGTCAGCATTATCAGGAGGGTGCTTCTCATTTTTTTTATTGTCCATCTTCATCCTCCTTCGCTCCTACTAAAAGAGAAATGTGCTCTGCAAGCACTGATGGATGAAGACATGGACTGTGTGTGTAGCTGACATTCTTGCTCATGTTCATGTCTCTTGCACTTCAAGAAATCTGTTAAATGATGTTAGAACTTTTTTCAGGAATTTCCCAATAAACATTACTAAAACAAGATGCATTTTTTTAAGAATGTAGAAAAATGTTTCTAGTTACAGTCAGTAACAATACAAATCAAACGCAAATAACAAGCTCACAAAATAAAGGAACAGAAATAATAAAAGGTAGATGGAGCATTGTTTGAAAGTGTACAAGAAAAGTATGTCAGGTGGTTCAACACACAAGACTGTATAGGATGCACCTGTGTTTTCTCTCTAATGAAGAAACATCAGGCTACTGAGAAGTACACATGCTAAACCAAAATGGGCGATAACCCATCAGTGGCCAATTTCAAACTACAATAGATGTTTTTCAACCATTTTTCAACAGATTTGCTAAACTCACAAAGGCCCACCCCTAAACCAAGCCCCCAGTGGATTAGAGCAAATCAGGTAAAGCGATTGAAAATGCCCATCGTGGTTTGAAAACGCCCTACTGATTGGGAAACACCCACTAGTGTTCTGCATAGATACACACCTGTATGATCTTGTGCTCACCAACTACAAATCACTGTTAATTCAATTTCACTGTCTCCACCCATGTGTGCTGTCGACTTTCATCGCAATTTCAATGCTGATCCAACATACTTTAAACATTGAAATGTCAATCTCAACCAAAATGATGGTTTGGATCAAAACTCAACATTGTATTAATGTTACCATGCTCTCTGGGGTATGCTTGGCGGACGACATGTTCCACACATGCACAGTAGATCGGCGTATAACACTTCCACACTTCCAATTTCACTCCACGAATTATTGCACATATGGCTGTCTCTATATTATTTTAACAACGGATTGTAGAGGTGTGGCTAGCGACGAACTTCTTCACACAGCCTATCTTCAAATAAGAAGTTCATGTTGTTTTTCCAGCACATGCGCAGATGGTGCTTTTGTCAAGTCAAGTCAACTTTATTTATATAGCGCTTTTTACAATGCAGATTGTTTCAAAGCAGCTTCACAGGAAGTTGTTAGACAGGTAAATAATGCAACAGAATTTGATTCAGCTGTACAGCCGCTCTGGAGAAAACGGTGATGTCATCAGCTCATTTCTATTATCATACAGTGACAATGTGGGCAGATCAGAATTTAGTTTATATGGTTAATTTAGTCTACTAATTAGATTCAGTTGGATATTCAGTTGGAAATTTAGTGTCCCCAACTTAGCAAGCCAAGCCAAAGACAACAGTGGCAAGGAACCAAAACCCCATCAGGTGGCATAATGCAGACTGATCTCATGAAATAGCGTATGTATGACGCGCCAATTCGCTATGCCATTTTGGCTTGCTATCAAGACGCATAATAGCTTTTTAGCGTGTTTGTCAACGCCGTTTCATTCTATCCCCCTACACTGCTCCTACCCCTAAACCTACCCATCACACACACAAACACACATACACACACACACACACACTGCCCCTGCCCCTAAACCTACCCATCACAAGAAACATTCTGCATTTTTACATTTTCAAAAAAGCATAATTTACTTTGTTTATACATTCACGCGGAATCACACGCCGTTGACATACACGCGGAATCATGCGGCGTACACATACACGCGGAATCACACAGCGTACACATACACACGGAGATGATGTTCGTTTCGGCGTATACAAACACGCGGAATCACACGGCGTAGACATACACGTGGATAGCTCAAAATGCGGACAGATAACATGCCATTTGGCTTTAGAAAGTGGCGTGTATGTTTACGCCGTGAGACGGGTTTACGGAGACGGGTTTATTGAGGATGCCGTGTCGATGAGGGAATTTCAGGGGGAGTCTAATTGACACGGTCTCTGCAGACACTTCAGGGTCATGCGTTGGTCATGTCTGGGCGCAGGTCCACCATCTGATCTGGATACGGCCCGGATCCGGCTGACTGCAGTAAACCTCGGGATAAAACAGAGACTAACATTAGAGTAGATGCCATTCTTCTGATGATGTTACTGGTACATCAGGTGTTATGGGAAGTGTTCCCGGTTTCGGCTGAGCTAGTTTTTTATGTATTCCATAGTAAAAAGATGTGTTTTTAGTCTAGATTTAAACTGACGGAGTGTGTCTGCTTCCCAAACAATGCTAGGAAGACTGTTCCAGAGTTTAGGTGCTAAATAGGAAAAGGATCGACCACCTGCAGTTGATTTCGATATTCTCAGTATTATTAACTGGCCATAATTTTGAGACCGTAGTAGACGTGATGGAGTATAACGTTTTAAGAGCTCGCTCAAGTACTGGGGAGCCAAACCATTTAGTGCTTTGTAAGTAATAAGCAAGATTTTCAAATGTATGCAATGCTTAATTGGGAGCCAGAGCAGTGTTGACAGAACCGGGATAATTTTGTAGCCTAGCGACTGCACGTACTTGTCTTTGCGGTCACAATAAATGGGAGGCACGCAAAGAGCCTCCACGTACACCCTCCGATGACGATTTTTACATCACATGGACCCTAGCGGACGCGGAAAATATAACACTAGCTTTAGTATACATTTGTTCTAATGGTTTGTTCAAAATCATTGCAATAGGGATCATTCGGTAGTCACTGGATATAGGTAGGGAAATGTCCCTTACATCCCTATTAAATCCTACCCTTGACTGTGTATTTATTTATACAGCCTACATCGTTATGAACATAATTTGTCAAAAGTATTGTTGATTTATTTACGTGTAAAATGCATTTAAGTGGGAAAAAATTGAGCGCACATTTAAGCATGGGGCTTTAGGGTGAAATTAGATCCTCTTTTTTATTTTCCTTCTTGTTTAGAGTTCTTTTTTATACCACATTGAATATTGAGTGTGTGAGCGAGACAGAAAGAGATAAATGAGGTTTTTAAGTTGACTTATCAAGAGGCAGCAGTCACTGCAGCAGCTATGACTGAGCTGACCTACCTGTCAGCAGATCAATACCGCACGTCAGGGATGACAGAGCGTATGGCTGCTCTCAGAAATCTTGTGTTTTCCTATTACATAAAGCGACCTGTTGACAGCCATTACACGAACATGAAGGTATGGGAATCCCAGTTGCCTGCAGCCGATGCATCCAAAACATCCATTCACGGACAGTCACACTCAACCTAACCCACTCTGACAGCGCCAAGGAGCCGCATGGCAGTAAAGCACTGCTGCCGTCTCTAAATGAATCAATTTAACAGGACAAACTGAATGTGTGTTTCACGGGGAGTTCATTAATTCTCTCTGACAGACAATCTCAGATAAAAACACTGCAGCTGCCAATATTTTCTTTCTAAGTGAGGTCAGGCATTTGGGATTGATGTCACACTGCATTACATAAGGATGTCAGTGGTGATTTTAGAGGGGGAAAATGGCATTCCTAGTTCCTTCCATTAACCTACCCTGGTTCATCTGGTGGCCACCTTAAATTGGCTTTTAAAACCTGGTTATGTGTGGTTTGGTTGGTCAACAAGCATGGTTACACTGGTCAAACTGGTCAGCCCATAGACACCCTTCCAACTTGATAAAAAAATAAAATAAAAAAATAAAGTTGCAATGTAACAAAAGTAGCGCTGATCTTTTCTATTTTATAGCGATGTACATTTAAATGAAACAGAATTTTGAATTAGAACTTTATCTATTGTTTGTTGTTTTGGTAGAGGCAGATCTGTGAATTTGCAGTCGATTGTAAGAAAAGGGTGTGGTTGAATTCGTTCGGACCATAGAAATACATAATAAAGGCTAGATGTCTCATCTGCGCTGCTGGCCAACGGCCAGCTCTTTCCCGTTTTAGATGTGTTTTGTGTGTTTGTTACGGCATTCACACTGAAAACCAATGCTCCACTCAATCTTTTTGCCACTCAGTGGGCGTAACCGCAGCAAAATTTGTAGTGGTTTGTGAGGTGTGAAGGATAAAGTAAAAAATGTTACAGACGTCCCTTGTCTAGCTTCCCAGATATAAATTACTAAATGCATTCATTCATTAATTAAAAAACTTGTAATAATTATTCAACAGTGCCAATTTGTAAGGAAACATGAACTTGAAGCGAGTACTCCAGCAAGTATGGATCTGGTTATTAAAAATCCAGTATCAGGAGGACAGTTATCATATAAAAAATAATTTACAAGCCATTATATGATGATAGAAGATTTTAAATAACCGAGATGGTGAAGCCTGGGGTTGCTCTGTTTTTTTATTTTTTGGGGGTTTTTTTGCAGGTCTGAATTCCTGGCTGCCGTTCATTCAACTTCATTCCGGTAAGTGTTCCTGTAATGAGCTATCAATGATTTTGTAATATTGTAGAAAAGCTGTTGAAACGTCTCCTCTGGCAGTCTCTGGATGACGCTTGCCAAGTAAAACATTATTGTTTGTAAGTGCCCCTCAAGTGCGTACATGACAAACCCAGAGTGCGCAATTCTAACGGATGAGAAAATGACTAACACCCCAATCCACAGATGCGTCAGCTCAAATATTAATTTGCGCCCCTCAAAAGTGCAAGAGGAAGTGTTATTTATGGCTAATGGGGCCGAATTGCATTAGTTTCATTTTCCAGTGCCGTAAGTCTCTGTGTTATTAGACACATGCTGCATCTTTTCTTCTAAAGGCAATATGGCAAATGAGCCTTTTAGTAATGCTCTGGAAAGTATGAGAAGCCGATGCTTTTTTGGGCACAGCCTCCTGCTTGATCTTAAAGGTGAAGTATATCATATTTTGATATAAAAATACTTCTTTCTATCCCAGTTTAATATGCAGCTATATGCAACTACAAGTAATTCATTTGTAATTCAGTAATTCATCTCTAAACAACCAATAGTGCACCAATAATGTAATTGTTGACAATAATCAGAGCACTTAATCAAATTAAGATGTTTACTTGATGAACAAATCTCTTCCTCTGTACATGCAATTTTCTATTAATATGATTATTATTAAAGTGCCCCTATTATGGTCGTCATGTGCACCACAATAAATTAGAAATATACACATGGGTTTGTTGATGGACATAATGCTGATGGTGAGGAATTACAGTTACAACATCTCATAATGTACCTCAAAATGAGTCACGTATCACTGAGAAACGTCCTGCTCAAGTCGTCCTTGTGATGGAGGTTCGGGATGAATAACTAGTTCTTCCAATGTTTCATCATTGGACTCGTGCTCGGATTCAATGGCGTGTTTCGGTATTCCAACAAAGCTATGTAGGGGTTACTTTTGCCACTCTGAGCTTTTTTTAACAAGTTTTTTATGGTTTGGATTGCTCGTTCAGCTTGTCCATTCGACTATGCGTGGCTGGACGTCACATGCTCGAATTCCCATGCTTTTGCAAAGTTACTGAACTCTGTGCTGGTATACTGTGGACCATTGTCTGAGACTACAGTATCTGGTGTAGCATGCCTCACGAACACATATATCATGGCCACGATTACACTCTGAGCAGTTGTATCAGACAGTTTGTGGATTTCTGTGAATTTGGAGTAGTAATCAACAGACAGTAAGTAATCTGAACCATGTAATGGAATAGATCTGTGCCAATTTTTGACCAAGGTCTTCCTGGTATTGGATGTGATACCAGTGGTTCTCTTGGATTCCTGTCCTTGTGTGTGTTGCAAACTGGACATTGGGAGACAAACTTTTCAATTTGGTTTGACATGTTCAGCCAATACAGAACATCCCTGGCTCTTTCATGATTCATGAATTTTCATCAGCATTTCTTGTCTCAGGCTGCGTTCACACTAATGTCTTTTTTGAAGCTTCCAGCGTCTGTTTTACACTCACCTAAAGGATTATTAGAAACACCATACTAATACGGTGTTTGATCCCCTTTCGCCTTCAGAACTGCCTTAATTCTACGTGCCATTGATTCAACAAGGTGCTGAAAGCATTCTTTAGAAATGTTGGCCCATATTGATAGGATAGCATCTTGCAGTTGATTGAGATTTTGTGGGATGCACATCCAGGGCACGAAGCTCCCCTGTTCCACCACATCCCAAAGATGCTCTATTGGGTTGAGATCTGGTGACTGTGGGGGCCATTTTAGTACAGTGAACTCATTGTCATGTTCAAGAAACCAATTTGAAATGATTCGAGCTTTGTGACATGGTGCATTATCCTGCTGGAAGTAGCCATCAGAGGATGGGTACATGGTGGTCATAACGGGATGGACATGGTCAGAAACAATGCTCAGGTAGGCCGTGGCATTTAAACAATGCACAATTGGCACTAAGGGGCCTAAAGTGTGCCAAGAAAACATCCCCCACACCATTACACCACCACCACCAGCCTGCACAGTGGTAACAAGGCATGATGGATCCATGTTCTCATTCTGTTTACGCCAAATTCTGACTCTACCATCTGAATGTCTCAACAGAAATCGAGACTCATCAGACCAGGCAATATTTTTCTAGTCTTCAACTGTCCAACTTTGGTGAGCTTGTGCAAATTGTAGCCTCTTTTTCCTATTTGTAGTGGAGATGAGTGGTACCCGGTGGGGTCTTCTGCTGTTGTAGCCCATCCGCCCCAAGGTTGTGCGTGTTGTGGCTTCACAAATGCTTTGCTGCATACCTCGGTTGTAACGAGTGGTTATTTCAGTCAAAGTTGCTCTTCTATCAGCTTGAATCAGTCGGCCCATTCTCCTCTGACCTCTAGCATCAACAAGGCATTTTCGCCCACAGGACTGCCGCATACTGGATGTTTTTCCCTTTTCACACCATTCTTTGTAAACCCTACAAATGGTTGTGCGTGAAAATCCCAGTAACTGAGCAGATTGTGAAATACTCAGACAGGCCCGTCTGGCACCAACAACCATGCCACGCTCAAAATTGCTTAAATCACCTTTCTTTCCCATTCTGACATTCAGTTTGGAGTTCAGGAGATTGTCTTGACCAGGACCACACCCCTAAATGCATTGAAGCAACTGCCATGTGATTGGTTGATTAAATAATTGCATTAATGAGAAATTTAACAGGTGTTCCTAATAATCCTTTAGGTGAGTGTATATTATAATCCTATGGAGTAAACCGTGTTTTCAAAAAAGAGCATTAATGAGAAATTTAACAGGTGTTCCTAATAATCCTTTAGGTGAGTGTATATTATAATCCTATGGAGTAAACCATGTTTTCAATCATGAGCGCTTTTTTAAACGCCAACAGCGCAGTCTTTTTCTGCAGCTCAGCGCGTCTTTTAAAAGTTAAAAAAAGTTCAACTTTTCTGATAAAAACGCCCTACGTCAAGCACCTTTTTGACAGCTGACCAATGACAAGCGAGTAGCAAGACCTGAAAGTGGAGAAGGTGCTGGTATATTTTAGTATACAATAAAACGAAATATGTCATAAAACAAAAACCTGCCTCTTTTCGTTTACATTTAAAACAATATTAAACATAATATGTGGTTTAGACAAGTGTGCATATATGATTATCGCTGTAATAAAATTAAATATGACATAAAACACAACC
The DNA here is from genome assembly GCF_949357685.1 of Gobio gobio. NCBI lineage: Eukaryota > Metazoa > Chordata > Actinopteri > Cypriniformes > Gobionidae > Gobio > Gobio gobio. Next base: position 9,755,657 of record NC_137106.1, read on the forward strand.
CAGACTCTTTTTGTTAAATGTAAGTTTATGTATGAACAACAATAGCCATTATAAAAGTATAAGTAAAAGGTATAAGAAGCTATACAAGAAATAAAGCAAACAATTCAGTCAAGCATTCAAAGTCAGCGCTAGTAGGCTACAATGGTAACGTAAAGTTAAATAGCCTAAAAATTATAAAGTAATGAAACTTCACTTTGCCCTCAGCCTAAACGATTTGCCAGGGAACAAATTATAGATCCATGAGACCAAAGATCGCCCGTTAGACCTACACAAGATGAATTCTATCTCATGTTTAACCACTACAGAGACATCAGAGCCAGCGGCAGACGTCAGAAGGACTAGCCGAGGAAAGGCTGCTCTCGCCGGGGTTAACGAGCGCTGAGTGCCCGGTGATCGACTGGATCTCACAACTCCGAAATCGCCAGATAAAATGTTCAAATAGGCACTCTCTTTATAAATTAACCACAGATTTGAGCTTTAAACAAGTACATTATTGCATGAAAAAGACTTAAAACTACATTTCGTCACACATTAATAACAGTAGCGGAGTTTCTCATCAAGACATTTTGTATCTCTGCACCACACAGCACTCTTGTTGCTGCTGTTGTTATAGCAACAAAATACGCCCTCGGCTGCTATTTTGAATCAAACGCTGCCAGCTTCTTTTTTTTACTAAAAGAGCGCTCGTCAACTTTTTGTCAAAAAAGACGTCAAGTGTGAACAAAGCCTCAGTTTGCTTGGAACTATAAGCTTTGCAGATTTGAAAAGGAGTCCTGATGTGAAGCTTATTTCTTCTTTGAATGTCCAGTACGCTTGAATCAGTTTTGGAACAACACTTCTTTCCTTAGGCCATCCACCCATGGTCATTTTGCACCGTAGTTGCATTTCTTGATCAGCAGCTGTTGTACTGCAGAAGACACTCAGCTTTTCTTTATTGACATTATCCAGCACATCTCTAACTCTTGACCAAGAAAGTCTTCTGCATGCTCATTTACATATGCACGACTTAGTGCATCAGCGATGTGCATCTCTTTACCTGGTTTATAAGCTGCCTTTAAGCTGCATTGCTGAAGTCTGAGAAGCATGCGTCGTAATCTGGGTGGAGCTTGGTGTAGTGAAGTCTTGAAAATACCACTTTCAAGTTCCACTTCCTTGCCGTAGATGTATTGATGACATTTTTTGCATCCATAAATGATGGCAAGTATAGCTCTTTTTCAATTTGCACATATCTTTTTTGAGCATCTGTGAGCGCACGTGATGGCATTTGCAAGATTGCTCTCACCTTTTAATGATCTGGCTTAAGACCTTCTTCTAAGATGATGTGTGCAAGATATCTTATTTTTGACGTTCGTATCTGGCACTTGCTCTCGTTTGGTTTTAGATTCCATTCTCTTGCTCTTTCCAGCAGCTTGAATGGCCTGTGATCATGTTCTTCTGTTGTCTCTCCCCACACTAGGATATCATTGATGACATTGACACTCCAAAGGGTAATCGAAGAAATCTATACCTCCCTATTGGCGAGTTGAACCTGCACAGTTTCAAGCTCTCATCGTCCGGTTGTTTTTGCCAGAATCCTTGATTAGCGTCCAGGACTGAGAATATCTTTGCATTTGGCATGCTGGATAACACTTCTTCCACTGTCAGTAGAGGGTAATGTTCACGCTTTATTGCTTTATTGAGGTCTTGTGGGCAGAACGATTCCCCTGAACGCTTCACTAACGCTAGCCAGCAAGTTTTTTTTAAGGTGAGCTTGTTTATAAACAATGACTGGAGTAATTGTATCTGAATATGTAAGGTCACTCTCTGTTCGGGACCGTGACTGTTATTTAAAAAAGTTAACCTTAACGGACGGAACCAGATTGACCGACCCGCACACGCTCACTCAATGGATGGACTATCGACAGCATTACCTCTGGTTGAACAGGGCCGGCCCGCGGCATAGGTGGAATAGGCAAATTATTATTTTTACCTTAAATTTTACGCAAGCAGCTGTTCTGGGCCAGTTTTTTATAAACACATATCGCTTTTTAATAGCCTAATGTTTTTACTCTACAGTTGTGCAGTTTTAAGGGGATATAGGGCATTTTTAAAATGAATTTGCCGAAATTAGTAATGATATTTATATACAGGTTTATTTAAAATAGCAAAAAAAATAATAAATTCACATTAAAAATCAAAAGCGCTACGCCGGTGCTACGTCATATTCTCGCGCATGCGTAGTGGAGGCACACACGGAAGACAAGAAGAGGTTGAATAAAGTCGTTATTTAGATTTTTTTTTGTGCACAAAAACTATTGTCGTCGCATCGTAAAATTATTGTAGAGTCACTGTGGTGAGATGGACTTTGTAATGACGTTTTAAGTGCCTTTTATGGCTCTTGGGAGTATAAATGTACTGAATGCCAATGGAGGCCTATCTGAAGCCTTTCTCAGCCATCAGCTTTACACTAAAATATCTTCATTTCTGTTCCGAAGATGAACGGAGGTCTTACGGGTGTCGAACGACATGAGGGTGAGTAATTAATGACAGAATTTTCATTTTTGGGTGAACTAACCCTTTAATTCATAGCAGTGATATTTTAAAGAAGCCGTAAGCGATTTTTGAGAAACACTGTTAATATCAACCCCTCAAAAAAACCTTCATTCCTCCACCCACAAAATGCAGCTGAAGCAGAGCAAAACAATGCTTGGTGAAAAATAAAGTGAAGATGACAAACGAACGATTTGGTTGCCAGTCACCAGCAGCACAAGCTCCAGACAAACAATGACACTCAAAACTGTGCTGTTACTATAGCTTACATTACAACAGCATATCTTGCTTCTGTAAAACAGCAAAACCAATGAAGAAGAAACAACGCAACCACTAAGTCAGTTTCAGGCCTTCCCACTTAAGTCTATCTGGCGCTGGAAATCTTTTCTAATATTAACGCGGGTCCTGAAGCTCTTGCCTGATCATAACCCTTCTTTTTCCAGTGATATTCCTCTGACCTTTTCTCTTTTGTAATGTCTCTTAGCCATCTCTCTTTCTACAGTCGTTCTTCAAATCTCACTCTCTCTCCTCTCCTATCATGAGTGGACAAGCCTCCTACCGCTGATTGGCTACAAGTGTGTTGTGCCACTCTGTCTGATCCTCTTTAACAGCATTTCTCAGAAATTCTTGTGAGGCAAATTTCGTCATCAGAAGAGTACGCGTGTACTGAACGCGCACCTCCAGATTTTTGTAACAGTGCATACTTTGTACACGCAGGTTGCACATGCGCATTTCATTTTTTTTGCCGTATTGACATGGTTTGTAACCCGTGCCAAGCGATTACTCAAAACTGCACATTTCTGCAATTTATGGACAGTTTGTAAGCCCCTAATATATTCTGCATTATTGTAACTTGGTTGAAATATTGATAATTTTTGTTTCAGCTGGTGTCACACTTACAGCATTGCAAGACTGTGAATAAGTGGGACAGTGTCTGCTGTCTCTCAGGAGGATAACTGTTTTGCGTTAGTAATACGGTACGTTTGGAAACAAATTGAATCCTCTGAGACTGACTTATGAAGGTGATGTTTTGTCACCCTTTCTCTCAGAATATTCTGCTGCTCTGATTTCTATCTTTCTTTTGGCTCTTTCGCAATTTATGTCAGCTTGGCCTTCAATTTAACATATTGTATAACGGAAAGAAAAGCTATTTACGGAAATAAGTTGTTTTCTTGTTTTGCTTTTATCAATGCACTCTCAAATCATTTACTCGAGCCCTACAGAACCCATTTTACAGTGTTCTCTAACCAACACCACATCAGCTTAGATTGCTCAGAGTAGAACGATATAAATCCATATCAAGTCTAGACTGGTTACATTTGAAATAATTTAGATGGTAAAAGCACTAGAAGGTTTTTCTGATAAGCTCAAGATGGGATATATAAACTGGTGATAGTTCTTAAGATTGGATAGTTGTCACAAACTCCCATCACCAACCCAGTCACCTTAGCGCACTGTATTTCCCAGCATTCCTCCAGATCCAAAGACTTTATATATAGAAAGATGGTACACTTATATTACTATGAATGGGAGAAAGTGCAATGCGCAGTATGGCGGAAAAAGTCCTGCCTTCTAAATAAGAGCCAATTGTCGATTGGTAAAGTCATTGCGTCATTGGCTGTAATGGTATGAAAAAGACATATACTGCAAATGTGTGGTCCCAATTTAATTTACATTATATCCCATGAATAATTCACTGGAATACAAGGAAAAACTTGTTTTTCTCCTCAAATCCGCACGTGTTTGTCTAGGTTTGTTTTCACAGGTAAATACAATTTATTATCTGTCAAAATGATGGAAATCACATTGAAATAGTATCACGCAATGCTGAAGATAATGAAAATTTTTGATCAAGGCAACATATTTTACATAATTCAGATATTACTACAGTGATATTTAACCCATCCGTTATTGTTGTGGAAAGAATCACACTTTTAGGGTTATTCATGATCTCTTGGAAGTACCTTGTTGATGCTTTTACACTTTTAAATGTCCTTTTAATGTTCGATGGTTGAGGAGTGAGTAGAATAATGCCACCTCATTGTACCCAGTTTTTTAAAAAAATATTATTGCGTTCATAGAGCGAGCCTTTCACTGATTGTTTACAGCTTAACGTAAGTTACACCCATAAAATCGCTCAAAGCTTCCTGGGATACAGGAATAAGGTGGATAGAAATGCTGCGTCCCAATTCGCATACTATCCGTACTAAATATTCGAAAATAGAATTAGTATGTCCCAAACCGTAGTATGTTGAAAAGAGTGTTCCAAAGATACCCGGATGGTCTACTATTTCCGGTCAGAAATCGATGCACGACTGATATTGCCCACAACCCATTGCGAATTGGACGAGAATTCGATTAGAACTACAAACACAGATAAAAAGTGTTAAAAACTACAAATAGGATGGATGTGCAAGTCCGACGGTTAAGTAGAGAGGGTTAGATAAAGGGGTTTGAGTGATCAATTATCAATATTTAACCTGACGAAAATATATTTATTCAATGTTATCCACATTATATTTCACCTGCAGCAGCATTGGGAACTTTTGTAATGATACGATTGGCCATTAACTTTTAAATGCATCATTATATTTAAACTGCAAACACATGAGGGGAGTCTCTGCATTAAAGACCCACGACTGGCAGATCAACGTGCTACTACATTTCCCTCCGATACGGTAAGAAGTAAAACTAAATGTGGAGGATTTGAACAGTGACGATGATTGACAGGGCAGTTTAAACAGTGACAGGATGCACGTAACTAAGCGACAGAGTCCGTTATAGATGATGAAGTAGTATGTCCCAAAGCTTGCATACTCTTCTGCTACACACTCAAAAGTATGTACTTTTTCTTCACAAAAAAGACCATACTTTTAGGTCGTAGTATAAGTAGGCGAATTGGGACGCAGCAAAAATGTAATCGTTCTGAGACACGCACTTAGGACTGCACAATAGCTTGGTCCAGTCTAAAAAAAAAAAAATTTTGTCAAGAGAAGAAACAAGATTTATGAGACCGTTGTTGTCAGGTTTCATTGGTGATTTCAAATATGAAATTGAATTGTAAGCTTGGCGAACAGGTTTGGAGAATTTGATGTTTCCCCATTCAAAGAGATGGGAGCTGCACTTGCATGCCCGAGAGGAGTTTCAAAGATGGCCGCAGAGTGAAATTACTTGTCTTAAAGGGTTAGTTCACCCAAAAATGAAAATTCTGTCATTAATTACTCACCCTCATGTCGTTCGACACCCGTAAAAAAAAATAAAAAATAACACCTTTATCCAACTTGTTCTTGTCTTCCGTGTGTGCCTCCACGACGCATGCGCGAGAATATGACGTAGCGCCAGCGTTCGGGAATCCATGAAATGCACACTTAAGCCCCATTTTGAGAACTACGCCGAGACCTAAAGCACGATCAATGTAGAATCCAACAGCTTAGACACGCGCGTCTTCCTCTGCTCGTAAACAAATCGCTTCTGGGTCATATGTCCGAACGCCGGATCTGCATCATATTCTCGCGCATGCGTCGTGGAGGCACACACGGAAGACAATAACAAGTTGGATAAAGGTGTTATTTTGATTTTTTTTTGCGCACAAAAACTATTGTTGTCGCATCGTAAAATTATTGTAGAGTCACTGTGGTGAGATGGACTTTGTAACGACGTTTTACGGGTGTCGAACGACATGAGGGTGAGTAATTAATGACAGAATTTTCATTTTTGGGTGAACTCACTCAACCATCACCTGCACACTCATCACCTCTGCCATATAAACACACACCTCAAACACACTGATTGTCTTATCTACGACTTGGACTACGGATGACTTACTTGCAAATATTACCTGTTCCGTTCCTTTCTCCTTGCTCCTGCTCCTCTTCTCCAGCGTTTCCTTAAGATCTGTAAGACAAAGTCTTTGATTACTATTCAGCCCGCTAAACAGCAACTAAAAGGTGTGTGTGTCTGTGGAATTACCCACCAGTTGAAGTCACGATCACACACTTGACAATCCTAAGAAGTTTAATACATGCCTTGATCATCACTGTGTTATCATTATCTTTGGGTTTGTCATGATAATCTATGATAAATCACTTATTCTCAAACATATTCCATTTTCAAAGGCAAAGTCTTTTGATATTTTGTAGTGGTAAAAACAAGATAAGGCGTCTCCAGTTTTCTCCCTAGTTTCTTGTCCACCGTTGGAGAAGTTGTTTTTGTTGTCAGTTGACAATGCGTTTGTCCTGACGCGTGTAAGTATATCCAGAGGCTGATTGGTAATGCATTAAATGAAGTAAGATTATTAAATTAAAAGAAGCACGAATTGCAACATAAAACAAACAAATGATATGCTGCTTGCACGTTGCCCCCATGGCTCCATGTGCACCGTCAAAAGACTGTATGCTCTCGCACCAGCGCCCCCTCCTGTCAGTGGTGGCATATCCTTTTAGAAGTTCTTTTTTTACTCCCACAAACTCCCATAAATAAACATTATAATAACCAAAATATTTTTAAATAAACACATTTAAGTAAGTAAGTATTAAGTAAGATAGTAAATATGGCTCCTACAATGCTTGAATTTGTGTATTCATAAACACATTATATATTCAGAATAATTTTCAGATGAAACACTGAAAAGGACCAATATTGGCCCTTAATTGTCATAGTTAAAATGATAAAAAATCAGTTTGAATATTCGCCGAGGAAAGCGATATCTTTGTCCTTTTAAAAGATTTTCAAAGACAGAGCTAAAACTTCCTTGTTTACAACCAGTCAATTATAGAGTATTTGCCGCCATCTAGTGGTGTAATAATGTAACTCACTGAAGTCGAAATTACAATCACTGATGGAGCCTTTCTCAATACCAAATACGGCATATTATTTATATAAATTAATGTTTATTGAACAATAATATTTAAATCAGCAACAAAAGCCATTATAAAAGACAATAGGAAATAAACACATACATACAAACAATGCAGTCAAACGTAGAAAAGCAGTGCTGTATAAACAGATAAACAGCCTAACGTTAAATATAAAGTTGTCACACTTAATTTCCCATTAACCCAAATCGGTATGCTCTGGAACAAGTAATGGATTATTAAAAACAAAGATTGCCCGTTTGATATGCCCCAAATTAATTATCTCATGTTTAACCACTATCTACATACAGTAAGAGCCAGCGGCAAATTCCCGGATGACTGGTCGATTTCAAGATTCAAGATTCAAGAGTTTTATTTGTCACATACACAGTTATATACACAATATACAACTGGCAGTGAAATGTAAACAGGTCCGCTCCATGGACAGTGCAAATAACAGTTACAAGAAATTAAAATAGAAATAGAATAAAATTAGAATAAAAAGTATTAACATAAGTAGAATTATAAATAAATCAAGTAAAAGATAAAAATAGGAAATAAGATAAAAATAAAAATATAAAAATTAAAATATAAAAATATAAAAAAATAAGTGGATATGATAAGTGAGCAACTGTAGACTTAGAAATAAGTGGTTAACATAAATATATATATATATATGTATATATAAGAAGTATAATGTGCAAGGTTTATTACAGGTTGTTACGCAGTAACAATAGGAAAGTAAAGTGCAGTGCAATGGCAGTATGTGGATGTTAATGTTTAAACTGGATGTTTATGTGTGTGCGGGGGTGAAGTGAAGTCACGTGACTGAGTTCAGGAGTCTGATGGCCTGGGGGAAGAAACTCCTCCTGAGTCTTTCAGTCTTTGCCATCAGGCTACGGAAGCGCTTACCAGATGGCAGCAGGGTGAAGTGAGAGTTTGCAGGGTGATTAATGTCTCTGATGATTTTAGTAGCTCTACCTCTGCAGCGTTTGGTGTAGATGTCCTGCAGAGACGGGAGAGCTGAGCCTGAGATGCGCTCGGATAAGCGCACCACTCTTTGCAGGGCTTTGGAATCGTGACTGGTGCTGTTCCCGTACCACGCTGTGATGCACTGAGTCAGGACACTTTCTATCGCCCCTCGATAGAAAGTTTTCAGGATGGCTGGTGAAACCCTGAACCCGAGATGAAGCTGTTCTCTGAGGGTACACGAGCGCTGACGCCCTGGAGCTCGCATCTGCGAAAGCGTCTAAACAAACTGTAAAACAAGTGCTATGTTTATATATGAGTCACATATTTGAGGTCCAAATAGCTACATTCTAAAAAAAAAAAAGGATTAATTAATTACTTCCGCTAAGTGAGGTCAAAATACAAGCATGGTCATAGATATATCGATCGTAGATGCCTCATTCTACTGATCCGTGCAGGCGCTAATGAGGCATCTACGTAAACATCTATGACCACGGAAGTTATGGCTGAGCTCAGAGATGATCACGTTCGTCTGATAAGAGGTAAAATAATAGCATAAATACTGCTCGGTTTCTCGCAGAAACTGATCGTTTCACTAGATAAGACCCTTATTCATCGTCTGGTATTTGAAGCTGCACTGAAACTGTCATTTGGACCTTGAACCGTTTGGAGCCCATTGAAGTCCATTATATGGAGAAAAATCCTGGAATGTTTTCATCAAAAACCTTAATTTCTTTTCGACTGCAGAAAGAAAGACATGGACATCTTGGATGACATGGGGGTGAGTAAATTATCAGCAAAAGTTTATTTAAAGGGTTAGTTCACCCAAAAATGAAAATTCTGTCATTAATTACTTACCCTCATGTCGTTCGACACCCGTAAGACCTCCGTTCATCTTCGGAACAGAAATGAAGATATTTTAGTTGAAATCTGATGGCTCTGAAAGGCCTCCATTGGCACAATGCACTTTACACTCAAGACCCTTAAAAGGTACTAAAGACGTCGTTACAAAGTCCATCTCACTACAGTGGTTCTAAAATAACTTTATGAATCGGCGAGAATAGTTTTTGTGCGCAAAAAAACCCTAAATAACGACTTACATAGTGATGACGATTTCAAAACAAGGCATCATGAAGCTTCGAAGCGTTATGAATCAGTGAGTCGATTCATGATTCGGATTGCGTGTCAAACCGCCAAACTGCTGAAATTTGGCGATTCAAACCGCTGATTCGACTTGCTGATAACTAATCCTTTAAAACTACATTTCGTGACACATCAACAGAAGTATTTTTGCTCGACCGCTATGACAGTCGCCGCAAGCGTAGTGAAACAAACTGTGAAATGGTATTACGGGTGAATATCGCACGGATGGAAAAGGCTCTCAGCCAATCAGATCTGAGAATATATATATATATACCCAACAGTTCTTTCTGGTTCTCAAATCTGATTTGAGATCTGAACTTTGGATATAGCAAATTATGAAAAAATTGATGTGTTTAATCAGATAAATGGCATATGATTAATTTCACGATAAGTGTGTGATTAATGCGTGTGTATATATATATATATATATATATATATATATATATATATATATATATATATATATATATATATATATATATATATATATATATATAATATATATATACATATATACACATTAAACGCACACTTATTGTGAAATTAATCAAATGCCATTTATCTGATTAAACACATCAATTTTTTCATAATTTGCTATTTCCAAAGTAAACAATCAGATTGAAAGGTGATTCTCTCAAAACTGTATTTTCTGCCAGCTTCAAGGATCATTGGAGACTCCAAAAAGACACCAAATAACCAAATATAAGGTGTCCATATACTTCTATTATATAATACATTTATACATAACGAAGCACCCATGAAAAAAAACATCACATAAAAAAAACAATTCACTAAAAACGCGATGTGAGTCTCTATTCTCTCTGATAGCCTATCTCTGATGAAATCAGCATGGCCTTCTTTGCTGTTTTGAATTGAATTCATTCGATTACTGGATCACTGAACACTTTCCCAGAGTTTAAAGGCTTAAAATGGCCTGATCTAGCCTGGCTCCGCCCCCCTACGTACTTCCACTCAATTTTCATTTTCCTTCAGTACTCCGTCTGGGACTGCGGTATATTCTTAGGTTTTCTCCAAAAAAAATTTTAACCGGTCCAATCAGCGAACTGAGGGAGTGGCTGAGAACGATGCCGTTGATGTTGTGCGCTAGTTTGAGTTGTAGTTCAGTAATGGCGGCGGGGAAAGATGCGAGCGAAGCCATTCATTCCGTTGTGGCACCGCTGCTGAATATCCAGAAGTTAAAGCCGGAGCAAGAACAATCTTTGCTGAGGTTTGTTGGTGGCCATGATGTTGTGTCCCGGGAAAAGTTTGATTTTCCAGCTCGCTCCGTTAGTGGTGAAGGAGTTGGCTGAAGCCCCGGTAATGGTTTCTCGTGGGGTCGGAATGTATTGTCATCCTTTACAGTCAGTGATTTTATTGTCGTCCGTCTCTCACCACCCTCGTAAAAATCCCCGGCCAAATTACCTACTGTTTTAGACAAACACCAAGGTCGTGTGGTCATTTAATTGCTGTCCGAATCCACTTCTCTGAGTTTTCAAGAATATATCACTTCAAAATTCACTGTTTATATCCTTTTTGACCCCTGCAGAGCACCGTACGGTTGCACTTCGCTGTAATTTGGATGCATTTCTAGACTTGTATTTCTTTAAATGCTGACAAGTATTTACAAGAGCAAATATATTTAATCACCGCTCAAAAAATAAAAAGAAGAAAAGCACGTAAACATTTGAATTGGGATGTTATTTACGGCAGCATTTATTCTTATCATACCAAGCATATGATATTTTATTTACAACATACAATCATGTTATGGACCATGTGAGCAGCGCGTTCCCGATCACAAAACTCTCCCCTCCACCGTGAATAAATCACCATCCGAATGCACAAGGTTTTATCACTGAGGTGGCTGCACAATCTGCAGTTATTTTAACAGAGGCGAACGGCGCATGGCATGCGTTACGACCAAACGTTAGCGATTGGTTATGGCACATCCAGAGTGGCTCCTAGCAGATCCAATAGTTTTAAACTTCAACAGAGTACCCGCCTTCAAGGAAGTAAACACTTGTCAATGGAGAGTTGCCAGACTCTCTGTACAAATGAAATGTGCGAGAGTCTGGTAGGACCAGGCTAGTGCTGATCACAAACAGAAGCAGAATCGGGTTAAAGAGTTAGAATGGATATTTCCGTTACGAGAGGCCTCAAAGGGTCCATCTGTTATATCCTCCATTTCACAGGAAATGCAGGACGCATTTGGAGGCCGCATTTGAAGGCGCCTTCGAAATCGGACAGCCTTCGTCGAACCGTAGGGACACAGTCGGCCTTTGAATGCATCCTTCAAAGGATGCAGCCTCTGAATTGAGACACAGCAAATGACATCAAATCTGCAGTAATGACCTGATTTGCCACGTCATTTGAACATAATTCAAAATGCTGGAAAGGAATGTTTTTCAATTAATAAATTAAAAATAATTTTCTCACACAAAGCTATCCTATGTCTTCAGAAGACTTGGTAAAACCTATGGTTTGTTTTTATTGTGCCATTTTTCCCGTCTGCATTACTGAAAAGTGCAAACTGAAATATTTGTTTTATTTTGTGTTCTACTGAATAAATACAATCTGGTTTAGTTCCCCAATAACATACCAGATTCCACCAGCATCTTTACAAGCATTCAGAGTTAGTGGTTTTCTTTTGTCTTTGTATCATAGCAACTGCAAAGCATGACATGATATTGATTCCTTTGGTTTTCTACATATTTGTACTGTAAACATGTTTCCAAGAACTCAAAGAAGTTTCCTTTTCCTGTAATTTCTGCAGAACATGCTGACTTACATCTCCAAAATTCAGTGTAGTTTTGAGTATCTTGTGGCGAGAGAGAAACCCTTAAGTTCTAGGTGAAGCCTGTTATAAACTGCGCCTAACTTTCACTGTCCGACTCCAAAACAATAATGCAGCGTACTAAATCTCTCTTGCAAACACCTTAGGGTAAAAGTCTACAGGCAACTCATCAGATCAACAGCTGCTGCTCAAGGTTATTACCTGAGGAGTGAAAACAACAAGGCCCTTTGATTAATCTTGGGAAATCGGATCGAATAAAGAACATTTTTGAATTGAGTGCCAAATGAATCACAATACTGCTAAGTATCTCTGGAGGGAACTGAATAGAATATTCTGACACCTGAATGGTCCAACAAGACAAAAAAATATATCTATCAGCAACAAACAATGGCAGGCATTTTTAGCCGATGGGCCCACAAGACTGGTTCAGTTATCACAGGAACGAGGGAGAGCAGGGGACGGGTTTGATGAAACTGTCTGCTCATTAAAGAGAACAGGCATTAATCACCAGTCAGCGGCAACCCACAGGTCCGGATGTGGTTGGGACTCAGCGAGGCGTTGAGGTGTCCAAGCTCTGATTAGGAAGATGCTGGATGACGGGAGCGGAGGGGGGTTGTTGAGAGACCGCTCCATTAATTGCAAATTATTTACATGCCAAAGTTCTTATCAGCTAATTTCAAGAGCCAGCACGATCTGGATAATTCCATCCGGAATGACAACACACAGCTCAAGAAGGATTGGACTCTTTATCACCACAAATGTCTTGTATGTGGCCGCTTTGTCCTTCAGAAAAAAATATGTGTCAAGGTGTGTTTGTGTGCCAGATTAATGTGTTTATGGGTGGTTGTGAAGATGGTGTTTTGAGTGCATTGCTGTATGTTTGCGTGGTTGTCAGGTCCACGCAAGGTCATGGGTTTTGGGTTCAATAATAATTCAATAAAAATAATAATAAGTAAAATTTGGCCCTCAAACGTAATTTTACTGATGACTGCTTCTCAAAACATGGGATTCGCCAAACGCTTGCTCTTGAAAGATGGGTCAGTACCCAGTTTATTTGGACCAGCTTGCTCCTCGGAATCACAAGAATAAGTATGAAATAATTATTTATGTATATATTTTCTACAGGGTGTTTAAAACACGTTATTTTTAATAAATTTGCCAAGATTACAAACCATCTTCTTTCACGTTGTCATTATGGGTTATTGTCTGTAGAATTTTGAGGGAAATAATGAATTTAACTTATTTTGGAATAAAGCTGTAACATAACAAAATGTGGAAAAAGTGGGAATACTTTCCGGATGTGTATATCTAATAATAATGTCAACACTACATTCATGTCCTTTTCTCAGCTTAAAGGTGGGGTAGGTAAGAATGATCTAAACACTTTTGTCCAAATTTGTTTAAACTTTCTTTATATGTCAATACATATTTAAAATGTAAGTACTCTGAAAAAGAGAGTATACAAATCGAGTGACTCTAGACTTTTTAATCTGCAATAAACACCGCTCATTATTTTCGTTCGGGCCGAAACAAGTGATTGGCTTGGGCGACTGTCACTCTCTCTCGCTACCATGGCTACCGCCGCTTTTGCTACAGGAACTGCCCACATGCGCGCACCCCAGTGTTGCCAAGTCGGGCTACTTCAAACACTGTTGCCGCGGGCTGTTTTTCATGTCCGTGGGTTGAAGCGACCCCAATTATGTGATATTTTGCCCCGGGATTTGCGAATTTTAGGAGGCAGCCCTACCAAAAAGACACATATTTTACCCCCCAAACGCGATTTTTACCGGAGAAACACGATTGGGCTTGTTTTGAGTCGCAATTGAGAGGAATTTGTTGTGAAAACCTGGCAACCCTGGCGCCCCCTTTTGATTTGAGTTCACGAGGCTGTATTTCTGCTGGACAGGTAATCTTTCATTTTGATTATACATTTTTTTGGTTTATGTTTTCATGAAGCATGTATCACTAGCACACGTAGCTGCCTAATATAACTAACATAACATTACTTAGCATAAAGTTACAATGTTATACACTTAGCGAGCCATTAGTAGAGATGATAAATACTCAATATGCTTAGCTCAAGTTGATCGCTGTCGTGTTGAATTTCGCAAAATGTAACTTTAGATAACAAAATGCATGTGTAAAAGCTAGTACACCGCATCCAGGAACTTTTTTTAGAACTAAGTTAGCTTTAGCTACTACCCTCTGTCTAAACTCTTTTACCATGTTCACCGGGAACTTTACCTGCACGTTTATTTCGGCCCTTGGTTTGTTTTTATATACTCTACCAATTTATGTTGATGTTTTTATCTTGTATCTGTGTGTGTCGTAGACACTGTGTTGTGTGTGTATTTTAAACTACCAGTATCGTTATTCTAGCTTGATAGTGAGTACTAAAAGACATCTTATTTGTTTATATTCATAATGATAAAGTTAGATTTTTTATTACATGTGATTCTGACATGATGTCACTACATGCACTTCTTCTCCGCTCGCCTCAGGTAAATAATGCGTCTTCCAGCTGAGCTGATCTCAGTCGGCGTAGCGCGTTCATGTGTTTTGGGGGCGTGGCTTTGGAAAGAGCCCAGAAGGGAGAAGGTGGAGTGAATGGAAATAATGAGTTGTCTTTAAAACAGTCGTGAGAGTCGTGAGTCTACAGACACTCAATTTTTATACTTTCTTTTTCTGAGTACTTACATTTTGTTATGTATTGATATATAAAGAAAGTTTAAACAAATTTGGAAAAAAAGTTTTTTAACCAAACCTACCTACCCTACCTTTAAATGTTCTGGAGATATATGTTTATATTGACCTATATAGAGCATATAAACCCTGAACAAAAACTTGTAGAAGTAACATAAATCAATTATTTTCCCCGAATCAAAAAGATGAAATCTGTCCTCCTGCCTGGTGTCAGCAGTGTGCCAGAATATCCCACTGTGTCTCAGATCAGCCAAATGAAGAAAGTCGACTCGCTCTGAGAGGGCTGTCACGAAATGAACTATCGTGGCATCCAAAGACCTCATAGTGACAGGGGCTTTGATGCAAACCTGAAGATGCCTGCTCACATGGATTCCGGAAAATAAGAGACATGAATGCATTATGCAGTGTCATGAAAAAGGGTTTAATTGCGTAGGATCATATAGAAGGTGTAGACAAGGCACATGGTCAAGAAATGTGAGCATGAGATCATTTTATTATCACTCTGAATAGAAAGGCTAATGAGACACACTAATAACAATTCCCCTTAAGCTATAGCCTAGTGTTTTCCTTTTGCAAAAGGACTAAGAATAAATTGGACCGATTGTGCAACATTTTTATTTGTATTTATTCTAAAACACATTGTAGAAAACAAAAGGATATGTGTAAAATAATGTTCACAGTCCACTTTGTATATATAGATTTAAAGCTTAAATGAACTAAATTGACTCTTAAATTTAGCTCAATAGGGAATTATGGGTATTAATATTTAGGGATTTATGATTAATCACAACAGGTTATAATCGAATCATAAATCTCCAAAATCACCCAAAAAGGGGAATACCTAACCTAGGTATTTATGCAATATATATATATATATATATATATATATATATATATATATATATATATATATATATATATATATATATATATATATATATATATATATATATATATATATATATATATATATATATATATATATATATATATATATATATATAGTTAACAACAATTTATTGCAATTAACTATATATCTATATTAAATAATCACAGAATAACCTCTAAGGAGTGGATTATTAATTCCTCTGGTCTGTTCCGTTTAACGAACGAGCAGTACAATCCTTATCAACTCTCACATGGTCTTCTACCCAATTTTCGGTAAGTTTGTCCCTTTGGCCACAAAGGACAAACTTTCCGAACTCTGATATTAATTAAAGCATTCAAAGATACTTATAAGAGCTCGTAGCTTAGATCTGACATTAAAGGGACTCGTGTTTCGTGAGCAACAACAATGACAATCAAAACGTGGATACAATGGTTTTAATAATTACTACTACGATTACATACGACTAAATAAAGAATACATGTATATACAGAATAACGGAAAGTAAAGAAGGAGGATGAGAAGAAAGGCAAGGAAGAGGGGTATGGTCCGATCATACACTTTTCCAAATATAACCACTAGAGCCAGCAAGAACCATTATCACCTTAAACAGGGGTGCAATCTTAAAACGCATCTAAATTTCGATAGAATTGATACTTGCATGGTTTCTTTGTGTTGTGTAAAGCAAGATGCGTGCGTTGGCGTTTCTCAGAGTGTTCGCGAGTGAAGTTCTCTCTCCGTTTGGTCCTTCCGGAGCTTAGTCGACTCGCTGTCCCAGTTTAAAACTAGATTAAAGACGCATCTCTTTAGCCAAGCATTCACATTATAATTATCTTTTTATACTACAGTTAAATCGGATCAAAAGCATTAATATAATATTCTGAACAGCAGCTACGCTAATCATTTCCCATCTGCTTTTCTGTTGTTATCTCGGGACACTAGTCCCGAGGTAAATAGTTCATCAGCTCCAGTTTGTATCCAGCCTCTCATGGAGACTTCGGATGCCCCGACACCTGTGATGAGACGACTCCACGCCTGTGAAGAGACGACTCAACGCCAGCGTTGTTATGGCCTAAATTAATACACGATTGATTAACTTTTTCGAACATTATTCTTTAACATTGTCTTTCTAACATTTTTACTGTACATCTATGAAATGCACTTTCTGTAAAGCTGCTTTGAAACAATGTGTATTGTGAAAAGCGCTATACAAATAAATTTGAATTGAATTGAATTGAATTGAATAGTCGGTCCGAGGGAGATTTAAAGGTGTTTAGAAGCGAGTGTCTTGGAAGGGAAAGTTCATCTCGTCCGCCCTGAGAAGGTTCCTCATGCGATCTTCAAAGGAAACAACCAGCTTGGCTGGGCAGCCCGAGCTCGGGGCCGAAGCCCGCGAGCCGCGCTGATGTGATGGGAGGAAAAGAAAATTAGTCTTGTCTGAGTCCTTGCAAGTTGACTGAACCAAGATGTGCTTGTGTTACTGTCCTTTAAAGTCCATTAACCTACGCCCAATAATTGGTGTGAATTTCAGGCGGGAGAGAATTTCTTTGTTCTGACTTTATTACTCGATGGAATGTTCTTGCGGGTAGCCAGAATTAGACAAGTTTCACTCCAAAAGGACTAAACATACTAACGGTACATCTCATAATAATATACTTTAAACCATTGACTAAGACAAAGAAAGAGAAACCTTTAGACATCAAACATGCCTTGGTTTAAACGCATAAAAGCGGTGCATCTTCTTTACAGAGCCATTTTGAGCATTAAAGATGGCTTTTACATTGCATAAACATAAACAATATAGGAAACACGCATATACTTAAGAAATCATCATATATGTAATTTCTGGGATAGTTTAATTAAAGGCTAAATAAAGAGGAATGCTTATGTATGTGTGTGTTAAGGTGATTCTCCGGCCATTCTCAACTGAGGGGTGAGTTAGGGGTCCTGGCTGATTAGGATCTAATTGAAGCTCTCACAGGGCCATCATCGTATCTTCTGGTCACACTCTAGCTGGTCATTAACCAGTCAGTGGTGCAATCTAACTCAGACTTGTTGGAGCCATTAGAGCAGGGATTTAATTTATATGCAGAGCTGTGGAAGAGAAGAGCATCTCTGATGTTCCTCAAAACGACTCATCCCTTTGATCCTATGAGAGAGAGACTCCAGACGCTACATCTCAGTCCAACGTCCGATGCATAATGCCTGCTACAGACTGTTCGATTTCGGGAATCCTATAAGATCATTACAAATCACACTGTGACATGGATCTAATAAACTTGGGTACGAAATGTATGTGGACAGTACGATGATGACATCTACTGAATCGCAGTCTACGACGCAAGTTAGTATAGAAGAATAAAACGTCATCAGCATGCGCCAGTGGAAAACAGAGCAAGATGAATCACACTTTGGCAATTGCGGTTTTAACATGCGCTTGAAAAAAGAGGAGGAAGCGAAAGAGGAGAGAATATGGACATTGCAGGGTCATTGCTATGGAAAAGAGGCCAACTTGGCATGCCAATTTTGTAAATGAATCTTGAGGTAAGTAGTTTTAAGTTTTAGCGGCATGTCGCGGTGGTCAATATGCCATTTCATGTTGCATTTTTATGGCTAGTCAGTAGACGTAGGTCATAGCAGCAAACACACTGTGAGATGATCATGCTAAATTTCTGACACTGTCAGAAAATTATTGCAGGTTATCTTTGGTCGCAAGACCATGACAATAGCCGTCTTTGAACCTCTTTCACTGTGTGACGTGGGACCACCGTTTAGGAGCCACGACCACATAAACCGTCACGATTGGTCATCTTTTGTCTGGGACAGCCCAAAATCGTACAATGTGTACCAGGCATAAGACACAGAAAATGGGAGACACTTTGGGAGTTTTCAGTCGTCGTCTGAATTCCAGTATTTCCGGGAGACATGTGTGTAGTGTTCTTTAACCACCCCCTCTTGTAAGAAGAAAACTATTGTGTTTACAACTGTGACAAAAACGTATGTGAAGTTTGCGGCATCATTGTTGCCGTAAACGTGGACAACGTTCTTGAATCAATTTATTAGATGCTCGCCGGTCTGTTATTGTAAGGACTTTACATTTTCACACCCCTAAACATGACGCGGGGAAAAAACAAAACAAATTGGTGATTGGTTGCTTTACATGTCGGTCACACATCCTCTTAGACTGTCCTTGGCCAACGAAAGCAGCGATGGAGTCCAGACATTCTGCCGTCAGTCTGAAGGTCTGGCTATGCGAGACTACTGTTTATGTGACTCTTATTGAATGATTTACCAAATGTTCCCCAACTTAACTTGAGCAATTACAATCGGACTGTCTGAAATTACATATGGTCGGTGGGGAAACTCCTAAAATCCCTTGAGGGGAAAAATGAAATCCTAAGCAGTTAATCCTGTCAGCAGCATTCAGGATAAGCATATTAGGATTCATTTTGGCATAGTAGAATATACACTGCACTCTGTTTCGTAATTCCATGACTAAAGTCCGGCTTACATGTATCATTTTGTGAGGCTTTGGTCTAATGGTGCCTGTTTGTTTCTGATAAAAGTAAATATTAGATATGTTTCGAAAGTGTAAGAAGTCAAAGTAAGACTGACATTTCATCCCTAGGATGGAAGATGACAGCCTTACTGTGGACTGTGGAAATATTTCATGGGGGTTATAAATTATGAAGCCACTCAAAACAAAGCACAAGAAGATTCGATCTGTGGTGTGAAGGATATCACATGGCAGTCTGATGGAAGCTGAGCGGAATAATAATTTCTCTACATCTTATATATTTGTTTTGTTAAAGGCAGTTTTTATTACATTTTGGCAACCATAAAAAATGTAATAAAAACACTCAATCATCTTCCCCAAGCATTATTTGCACCTTAATAATAATAATGAGATATTTACTTTTTAAAGAAAACACACTTCCTGTGCAAGAGTCTCATTCAGTTTTGTATAATGTTAGGTTTTGAACTTCACCCAAAAATTAAAGTTCTGTCATTAATTACTCACCCATGCGTTACAAATCCCTAAGACTTCCGTTCATCTTCAGAACACAGATGAAGATATTTTTGATTAAATCTGAGAGATTTCTGTCCCTCCATTGACAGCTACACAACTACCACTTTGACACTTCAAAAAGTTAATAAAGAGATTGAGCGGTTTAGTTCACATTTTCTGAAGAGCTTTATATGATGAAGAGATTGAATTTAGGCTTTTATTCACATATTAACATCGATTACCAGACATAAACAGAAGCTCAACCAAACCTGCTTGATGAGAATGAACCTCATTGGTTCTTGCTGAAGTTCAAACGTGCTGCGTAACACAAGAATGAACCTCATTGGTTCATGCAGAAGCTCAAACGTGCCGCGTAACACAAGAATGAACCTCATTGGTTCTTGCTGAAGCACAAACGTGTTGTGTAACACGAGAATGAACCTTTTTGGTTCTTGCAGAAGCTCAGACGTGCTGCGTAACACAAGAATGAACCTCATTGGTTCTTGCAGAAGCTCAAACGTGCTGTGTAACACAAGAATGAACCTCATTGGTTCTTGCTGAAGCTCAAACGTGCTGCATAACACGAGAATGTACCTCATTGGTTCTTTCTGAAGCTCAAACGTGCTGCATAACACGAGCATGAACCTCATTGGTTCTTTCTGAAGCTCAAACGTGCTATAGAAAGATGGACGAAACAATATATTGATAGATGCTTGATATGCCACATCTAGACATTTGTGTTTATAATTTATGTCATCATATTGAATAAATAAACTTTTGTGGACCATGTAGGAAAAGTGCTTAATTTCCTCACAAAGTTTCTCTGGGTAACGCAAAACATTTTCAAGAGAATGCAAAAGCATTGACATACATTTTTTCATCACCCTTTTTTTTTGTCCCTTTAGTGGCCTCAATTTGCAATTAAAACGAACATGTAAATGTATATTAAAGTGAATTAGTTAGAGTTAAGAGTGCTTTTTAGACCAACTAAAACAGGACTAAAGAACATCTTTAAATATAATTTCAAAATTACTTCTATTGACTTTGAAATATGCTATTTTAATTTGACATTATTAAAAAGTGAGTGCACTTCATGAAAGTTCAGTAATACTATACTATCTACTACAATATTTGAAGTACAATTCAATACAATTAAGCACACCCATTTTTCACAAGGGAATAGCAAACACTACCAATAGCCATAAGCATAGTCATTTTCTGAATTAAATGCCTTTGGACATTGAATGAATGTATTTTTAAGCAACAAAAGCATCATCCCAGTATATAGTCTAGACATGAGGACATCCAGACATCCTCTTCTCCTAGAGACATTCTCCTACATTTTCCTGAAAAGTTTGTTGACATCTTTTTGCATCTGGGGCTTTTGATGAAAGAGCAATACAAGTTGTTTCTCTCAAGAAGGGCTTCACTTCCTGGGATTGTGTCATAAGCCTTTTCTCTGCAGTGTGTAAAGGCTGCCCCCCCCCAAGCCAAGAGCAGGGCCTGATCCTCGCCAGTGCTCATAAATGTTTGACTGATATTCAGGCACATGTCCACAGAGCGATGGCTTATTGTTACAGCTTCATGGAATTAAAAAAAAAAAAACACATTTCTAATAACTCCACACTACAGTGGAGCCCATTTGAGAGTTGTCCAAAATATTGAGTATGTGCGGATGATTCTACGATTCTGCCTCAGGTGCCAGAGGAATTTTCTTTTAATAAAAATAGCAGAAAAGTGAAGTGCTGTTGAAATTTGAATATAAACACCTGTGAGGAAAAATCTCAACCTAGTGTTTAATATGCATTGCACATCCTTTACAAGAAAGTGTGGCAGGCATGGTATTACCATGAAGTTCCTTGGAAATACCATGAATATGGTAATAATCATTTCAAAATCTTTTTTTTTCATGAATTTTGTAGTGCGTGATTTGAATAATTTGTGAAGCATGGCAAAATCATATGATAGCATGTGACCATAGACTGTAAAAAAATATGGACGTAGTGTCCGTGACGTCACCCACAGGATTCTGATGAGCTGTTTTGAAGCATAAAGTAGGGTCGAGCTGGCCGTTGCCATCTTGGCAGCGTGTCACCGCGCGTCCCACCTGTATAACTGAAAAAGGGCAAAGAGGCGGGACATGGGTGGAGCTGAGGTGGAGCTGTGACTAACAGACAGCAGACAATCCACCTGTCACTCAAAGTGGCCACGCCCTTAATTATGCAGAACTTTAAGGCTTTATATAATGTAAACAAATGAGCAATAAAAAAAATCACCCCCCTCACAGTTGTCATAAAAGGCAAAATTAGATATATAGACCAAAACCACAATTTGTACCAGACTGTAAACATGTTTTAATCTGCTGTAAAGTTGGGCATTTTAACATGGGGCTCAATAAGATTCTGCTCCCTTCTGGGGCCAGTCGATGAATTGCAGTTTAAGTCACTTCCGTATAGACTCGTCATTACTGGGAACGCCCACAAAAACGTCAAATTCGCCAAATGCCGTGGGGGAAAAAAAAACAAGCCATTAGAATGAATGCACGTAGACCTTGTTAGACGCTTTATCTTTACTCTTAAACTTCAGATAACTTACTAGAGGTGCAGAACGCCACATGGCAACTTTTCGGGACTGCACCAAGCAAAAATAAATCGTAATCATTACAAAGAGTGAAGATAAAGCGTCTAACAAGCATTCTAATGGCTTGTTTTCCCCCACGGCATATGGCGAATATGATGTTTTTGTGGGCGTTCCCAATAATGCCGACCAATTCTATTGGCTCCAAGAGAAACTGGGGGAGGTTGCCGCTTGCATATGACAGATGTATGTATATATATATAATATATATATGTATGTATATATTAGTGCTGTAAAACGATAAATCGTGATTAATCGCATTCCAAATAAAAGTTTGTGTATACATAATATATGTGTGTACTGTGTATAATTATTATGTTTCTCATTATGATTTCTTACTATGATCTCAATCGAGCATCTGTAGGATGTGCTGAACAAACAAGTCCGACCCATGGAGGCCCCAAACTCGCAACTGACAGATCTGCTGCTAACATCTTGGTGCCAGATACAACAGCACACCTACAGGGGTCTAGTGGAGTCCATGCCTCGACGGCTCAGGGCTGTTTTGGCAGCAAAAGGGGGACCTGCACAATATAATGTCATAATGTTATGCCTGATCGGTGTATATGTATTTTAAACATAACATAACTATTGCATGCACTGTAAAAAGTATATCAACCTGCAATTGTTACCCTAAAGTGTGATTGCTACCTGATTTAACCCATTAAAAATGAGTTTTGTTGGTATAAATGAATGTACATATGTTGGTTCATTAACGTTAAACAATATTTTCAAATCAGTTAATATTTTTAGGTTAACACTTTTTTTCCAGTGTGGTTTTTCAATAAAATTGCTCTGTTTGTTTCAGTGTCCCATCTAATGATGCGAACCATCATTATTCCTGCCACTCTTATTATTTATGCAATTTAGCTTGGTGACATTAGAGCGGCAGAAATTAGACCCTTTAATCTTTAAACAAACTGTTTTACTCTACACCAAACCCAGTCATTAGTAAAGTCACCTTGCTGTGGCCCATGCGCCTTGCTTTGTCTATCATTCTCGATGTAATAGCTTATGAAGTCTCTTATAATCACATTGGCCAAAACTGATTGGGGCACGAGTACACAATGCAGGCAGCACAGACGAAGACGTTCAATTATTTTTAGAGGCGCTCCAAATTTGATTGCATTGGCTTTTTATTCCACACACTACACGTAATAGCAGTAACCCTCAGAAGTAATTTTGCTGGAACTAACGAGCAGAGAGGGGGACGACGCTCCTCACTTCAGCTAAAACAGCTTTGATGAACGACCGCTGTCCCGCAGCGCACGTTGTCATTAGCCTGACACCAGATAGAAGTTAAGTCTTAAGAAAATGGAAAATTGATTTACCTCTTGCTTTGGAGCAAATGGTTAATTTCTCTCAAATTCAGACCTACTGCATAAACATTGCAAGAGACACTGGCAAATTTTTTTCTTCATCTTGCAGCAGGAATGACAATTTCAGCAGATGTTGTCTAGGTAACAAGTCAGCATGCATTCACTATATGAAATGAAACATGAGCATCCAATTGAAGATTTGGAGAATAAATAATTGAGTAGAGTTCTGTGCGTCTTTAAGTATAATGGGCTTGGGTTTGAAAAATTGGTGCTGTAAAAAGAACACTAAAAATCCGAGTGCATGAATGTTGAAATAAAGGTGATTGATTCCTGAAGACAGAGAGAGATGTGGGTCTTTTGAACCTCATTGGTTCTTGCATGTGCTCATTGTAATAGAGGTAATATTCTCCTCTTTGAGAGACACTTCTCCAGTAATAAACAGAGATTGGGAATAGTTGTCACATCTCCAATGAATGTTTCTCAGGTTGAGATTCAATTTTTGAAAGTCAATGCAGTATCAGTGTAGGCCAACATTTAAGTGAGACTACAGAAAAGCTATTAAACATTTCACATTTCCACAATTATTGCTTGGGAAACACACTTACGATGGCTTGGCCTACTCTGTTATAAGAATATCTTGTTTTGATTTATGAAATAATTAAAGGAGTAGTTCACTTCAGAATTAAAATTTCCTGATAATTTACTCACCAACACGTCATCCAAGACATTCATGTCTTTCTTTCCTCAGTCGAAAGGAAATTAAGGGTTTTGAGGAAAACTTTCCAGGATTTTTCTCCATAAAATGGACTTCAATGGGGTACAACGGGTTGAAGGTCCAAATTCAATGCAGCTTCAAAGGGCTCAACACGATCCCAGATGAGGAATAAGGGTTTTATCTAGCGAAACTGTCAGTCATTTTCAAAAATATACTGTATAAAAATGTATATACAGATGTGCTCAAATCTGTTGGTACCCCTCCACAGAAAACGAAGAATGCACCATTTTCACTGAAACAACTTGAAACTGACAAAAGTAATTGGCATCCACCATTGTTTATTCTATATTTAATAGAAATCAGACTTTGCTTTTGCTTTTTTATTCGACATAATATTGTAAATAATAAAACAAACGAAAACGTCATGGACAAAAATTATGGGACCCCTAACCTAATATTTTGTTGCACAACCTTTAGAGGCAATCACTGCAATCAAACGTTTTCTGTAGCCGCGTTTCCATTACCCTTCAAATTGCGCAAATTGAAATTGCGAATTGAAAATACGCCCAATGGAAACGCGTCAAGTTCGCAAATCTTGGTTTGCTTCTTATTATTAAATATACAGCCAAATAGTTGATTAAACATTGATCAAAATTAAAATGCAACGTATACGAAACTAAATTAACTTTAAAGAAAGACTTTCTAGAAAAAAAATTCAATGAAGTGCTCAAAATCCATGTCCCCAGACATATGCGCATCTGATTAAGTGCCTTATTCATGCTGCTCACTTTTCATAATCAACAAATATGAAATTAAAATAATAATAATAATATTTAAACATAGCCTAACTATGAAACTAAATAAGCTTTGTTTTCTTTAACCGTCTGTCGGATGAAGTCGTCTGTGCCTTCTGATGGTTTTTTTCCTTTATGACAGAGGAAACAACTCACAATACTCCGTCATTTTTAGGCATACAGATAAGTGCAAGATATAATTATAAACAGTAAACTGTCTACTTTTATTTTTGTACACTCACAATAACAGCAAAGGCCGTGGACTCAGGGAACTGATTATTTTGCACTCCACTCCAAACGCTGTCTTCATTTCAAAAATATATTTTGTTTATTAAATGCATTCATTTCAAAAGCATTTCTAAATTCAGTTTATATTTCCAACAAACGAAATTCCGAGCCAAAATAACGAAGTGGTCAAAAAAAACCTTCATGCAAATTCAAACTTTTCGCTCATCTCTGTATGTGGCAGCAATGCGTCACAATAACCTGGTGTATGTAAAAGTCGATCATTCTTTACAGATGATGGTATGTTTGGACAGAAGACGAGTTCTTTATTAAACTCATAAAACACAATAGAATATAAAATGCCACAATTTACTAGCCTGGTTAAAACCAGACCATTCTCAGTAGTAACTGAGTTATGGTCTGGCAAAGCTTCATAGACAAATCATTTCCAAAGGGGCGTCACCAACGGGCGTCGCTCAAATGCCTCTCGGCGCAATTGGATAGACCTAAAACCAATCAGAGCGATGAGGGAGATGACGTATGCAGAGCGACGGAGAAACATCTGAGACTCTGGCCGTTTCTCAATATGCGTTCTTGTCTGTACTTGTGTTCTCAAATAGGAAATGTCCCCGGTTTCCATTTCAGAAATCTGGTCACTTTACCTAAACCACATATTAATGTTTAATATATTATTTTTAAAATGTAAACGAAAAGAGGCATGGTGTTTTATACTTCGTTTTTTTATAAATATATAAGATAATCAATGTAGGCCTAGCTATGCGTTGCCTGAACCACATTCGTGTGGCTATTATTATGTTTAATTATTATTATTTTTTTTTTATGAAATGAGGCAAATTTTTTATGACATATTTCGTACGCGAACTTCTGACTTGCTTCTGTGACTTACCAAGTTTGACTCCGGAGAATGAACACCCGAGGACGGGAGGAAACTAGTCCGCCTAGTCTGCTAATGGACAAGCAGCGTTCTTGACAGTATCACTCAGTATATATTTGTATATGTAGTGCAGGCAGTGCATATTATCTTCAATGCATGTTTATAACAAAACGAAATATAAAAAACCCAGCCTCTTTTTGTTTACATTTAAAAACACACACACACACACACACACACACACACACACACACACACACACACACACACACACACACACACACACACACACACACACACACACACACACACACACACACACACACACACACACACACACACACACACACACACACACACACACACACACACACACATAATATAGGCTATGATTATCACTGTAATAAATTAAATATGACACAAAACACAACCCAGTCTCTTTTTGTAAAATGTCAGTTTATGTGTGATCGTCCATAGCAATCATAAAAGTATAAGTAAAAGTAAAAGGTATAAGAAGCTATACAATAAATAAAGCAATTCAGTCAAAGTCAGCGCTAGGAGACTACAACTGTAAAGTTTAATATCTTAAAAATATAAAGTTATGAAACTTCACTTTACCCTCAGACAAAACGATCTGTCTAGGAACAAATTATAGATTAATGAGAGCAAAGATCAGCCGTTAGATCTACACAAGACGAGACGGTTTAACCACAACAGAGACATCAGAGCCAGCGGCAGACGGCAGAAGGACTGGCCGAGGAAAGGCGCCTCTCGGCGGGCTCAATGATCAATTGAGCGCCGCTGAACCACTGGCGCTCACAACTCCGAAAACGGCAGATACAATTTTAAAAAAGGCGCTCTCTTTATAAATAAACCACATATTTGAGCTTTAAACAACTACATTCACGCCTGAAAAGGACTTAAAACTATATTTTGTAAAACATTAACACTACCAGAGGGCTCTTGCTAAGACCCATTCGTTTAGCCACCAAAGGGCCAAGCTGGTATCAGACTTTTGCCGAATCCAGTCGGTAAGACAGCGATAACATCTTTTTTTAGATATGAAGGCTTCGAGTGTTGTTCTTTGCTCGGGTTTTAACGAAAAGGAAAAGTTTAAATCGCTTAAAACAGACGCGATAGCTGATTCGAACGAGTGATGCTCCACAGTAGTGGCAAATCTGCTTCAATGTCGCTGCGCTGTCGTCATCGTCTAAAGCCCGCCCCAACGTTTCTAATTGGTGCCGCGATTTCTAGGGTTTAGAAATGGGTTTGAATGAGGTCTTTGCCAGACTACTTGCAGAGCAAATCTAAATTTGCCGGAAGTTGTCTGGGTTTTCCCAGGCTAACAATTTACAAGACCTTGAAGCAGATAAGAGAGAGAAACACCCAGAAAAGAGAGAGAAACACCCAGAAACATCTCATATATGCCGCTCAAGTATAAGGTGTTTTCCTTGCCATCAGTGCTTGAATAACATGCACGTCTCCTTCCATTAAACATAATGGTGTGCGGTGGCTGGGATATACATAAACCTAACAACATACGTAATATAATTTGTGGAATGACTTATCACGAGAGGAAAAAAATAGTTTTCGCATAACATCAGTTAATGGAAACGCCGTCATTTCGCAATTTTTTTTTATTGACTATTAGAAAATAACGTATAAGTTTTGCGGCTACTGAGACTTCTGCACCTGTTATCAGGTAGTTTGACCCACTCTTCCTGAGCAAACTGCTCCAGCTGTCTTAGGTTTGACTGCAAGTTTCAGCTCTTTCCATAGATGTTCGATATTCAGATCAGGACTCATAGAAGGTCACTTCAGAATAGTCCAATGTTTTGTTCTTATCCATTCTTGGGTGATTTTAGCTGTGTGTTTTGGGTCATTATCTTGTTGGAGGACCCATGGCCTGCGACTGAGACAGAGCTTTCTGACACTGGGCAGTACGTTTCACTCCAGAATGCCTTGTTAGTCTTGAGCTTTCATTGTGCCCTGCACAGATTCAATGCACCCTGTGCCAGATGCAGCAAAGCAGCCCCAAAACATAACCGAGCCTCCTCCATGTTTCACTGTAGGTATAGTGTTCTTTTCTTTGAAAGCTTTTCGTCTGTGAACATAGAGCTGATGTGACTTGCCAACAAGCTCCAGTTTTGACTCATCTGTCCAAAGGACATTCTCCCAGAAGGATTGTGGCTTGTCGATATGCATTTTAGCAAATTCCAATCTGGCTTTTTTATGTTTTTCTTTCAAAAGTGGAGTCCTCCTGGGTCGTCTTCCATGGAGCCCACTTTTGCTCAAAAAGCGACGGATGGTGCGATCAGAAACTGACGTACATTCACCTTGGAGTTCAGCTTGTATCTCTTTGGCAGTTATCCTAGGTTCTTTTTCTACCAGTCGCACTATCCTTCTGTTCAAGCTGGGGTCGATTTTCCTCTTGTGGCTGCGCCCAGGGAGATTGGCTGCAGTTCCATGGACCTTAAACTTCTTAATAATATTTGCAACTGTTGTCACAGGAACATCAAGCTGCTTGGAGATGGTCTTGTAGCCTTTACCTTTACTATGCTCGTCTATTATTTTCTTTCTGAGCTCCTCAGACAACAGTAGTTGGAGGAGGAATTGAGAGTTTTTTTCGGCCTACCACGGTACCTGTCCAACGTCATGTAATGACTGATGGTTTCGCTAGATAAGACCCTTATTCCTCGTCTGGTATCATGTTGAGCTGCTTTGAATTTTGAATTTGGACCTTCAACCCATTGTACCCCATTGAAGTCCACCATATGGAAAAAATCCAGGAATATTTTCCTCAAATAACTTAATTTCGTTTCGACTGAAGAAAAAGACATGAATGTCTTGGAGGATGTGGGGGTGAGTAAATTATCTGGAAAGTTTCATTCTGAAGAGAACTACTCTTTCATTCAGAGCAATGGGAAAGGCAGGTAAGCAAATCAAAGTTATTGCAGTATAGTGATGATGAATGGATGATGACTTGAGTTTACCGTCTTTGCAGGTGAAGAAGGAGATAGATGTGGAGATTGTGGACCGGGCATGCACACACCTCATTCCTAACACTGATGGTGAGTAGATAATTGAGTAAGACTGGTAAGCAATTTTCAAACACACAGGTAGACAACACTGGAGACGATGGAGACACGAAGGAACACACTGGAGAAACACAGAAGAATCAGAGCTTTGGAGCACAGGTAAATAGTCCTTTTCTCCTAACCCAGACCAAACAATAAGCTGCGTCTAAATTCAGAGGCAGCATCCTTCAAAGGCCAATCACTGCGGCGTGACAAAGGCTGTCCCAATTCGAAGGCTCCCTTAAATGCGTCTTTCCTGTGAAATGAAGGATACAACAGATGAATCTTTCATGGCCTTGCCTACCCACACCAGTGACGACAGGATGTTTATTTTTTTTGCAGAATTACACTTTTAAACATAAGGATTGGGTTTCATCCTATTCAAATATCGAATGTTACCAATGTAAAAATAAAACAAAAACCCTTTAATCAGTTCAAATGTTGACTTATATTTTACTAAGATGCGATTATATCGTCGCTGCCCGATGAAACTCACGTATGTCCAAAACGGTTACTTTTCAGGAAGTGAAAAAAACACAGTATTTCAAAAACAGTTGAATGTAGCATTGTCATACTTGGTACGGCATCTTTACATGTAAGCATATTCTTGCCAGTGTAATGATATAATCCACATTTGACCAAAATTGAGTTTAAATGGACATACGTGCATATTTTACAGTAACGGTGGTCGATACGCGTTCTTCCGATCATTAATTAGAATGGCCAAGTCGCGTTTCATATTGACAGAGGAATACGTGCTGGACATTCTCAGCCTCTGGCAAGCGGTGATTGCAGTATGAGTGAGGCATATTCTAGTGACAATCATGACAGTAGCATTACAGGCTATAATTTGATCAGTTTGACTAAGAAAAAAAAGGCTGAATCTTATCAATGAGACCGAGTTTATTTACATACTAGCAAGCAAACTAATCTGTGAAGAACTAGATTAGAACTAAACTGTGGAGAGCTTCAATGTCGTACTTTCGGCTATCCAGTGCTGAGCTTCGATGAAACAACTTCACGAGACCGGCGAGACCGGCGAGAGGCTTCCACAGGGCGAGAGATACGTGACAGCTTTGACACCCAATGGATATACGTGAAAATCAGATGACATGATTTCACAACTTTTCATTGGCCATTTCGATATGTGAAGCATACTGTATACGGAAATGAACCTGGACATTCAATCCGTCGAAAAATCTCAAAATCGGCAAAATGGACATACGTGGTTTTCATCGGACAGCGACGATATATAGTTTATATCCAGTGTTGGGGAAAGTTACTTTTAGAAGTAATGCATTACAATATTGCGTTACTCCCTTAAAAAGTAACTAATTGAATTACTTAGTTACTTTTAATTAGAAAATTAATGCGTTACATTACTTTTGCGCCACTTTTTCTCACCTGGGTTGGGCTTGTTTTTTTGTTTTTGTTTTTTTATAACAAAAAAGTTCTATTTTTGTGCAAATGTAAAGACCTCTTCATACCAAAATTGAAATAATAAAAATTCACGCCTGAACAGTAGAGGGCACAGCTCAGCTGTGCTGCCATTCTGGATAATGGAAGAATAGGATGCAGGAGAAAAAAAGTTTTACCAATAAAAACAAAACATCTAGGAATTTTTTGCTCATGGTTTAACTGAGTCATCAAAGGTAAGCAGCAAGACAATTGAGGTAGACTGGGTAAACCCAGCTTGATCTGTCGGCGATTTGATTTCGTCCCTGCAACTCAGTCTGGAAACCTGGAAATCTGGAACATTAATTTCTACTGCTTCTGTTACACTTTTGCGGGAACCAATCACAAAATGGCTTATCCATCTGGCGCGCTATTGGCGGGTTTAACACAATGACGGGTAGAGAAGCGATGGATTGATGCCCGTTGATCACGCCTCTTGTGGTCTGATTGGTTGAAGGACTATCCAATTGCGTACAGAGTTATTTGAATTATGCTAGTTTATCACGCCTCTTGTCCAGTAGAAAATACATAGCAGACTCCCCAGACCAATGTTCAATCTTAAATTGAGCTTGGTCTGGTGATAGCCAGACAATAAAGGTAGATTAAATGCATAAAAATATTAGTTTTATTTAACATTTCATTATTGGAGGTTTGCATAGTATTCTGATTTTGCATTTGACTGATTTTATTCATTTCGAGGAGTACTGAATCTTTATTGTGCAAGTGAGATGAATAAATGCTCACATTTAGTCTAGAACTACAATAACCATCATGTTTACAGACAACGCCTCTGCACTTACTCTCAATTTTTTTCAACATGGGGTCAAGAGAGCTGTCAGTCAAATAAATGTGAAAAAGTAACTCAGATATTTTGTAGTAAATTTGAAAAGTAATGCGTTACTTTACTAGTTACTTGAAAAAGTAATCTGATTACATAACTCAAGTTACTTGTAATGCGTTACCCCCAACACTGTTTATATCTTTATTATACACAGAAATGGACCATGGTGAAGATATTTAGACAGTTTGTGAACCTGTTTTGTTTTCAGCCAGTTTACTACAACTTTCAAAAAAGTCCAGTACAAACGTCACTCGTCAACAGCAGCTGTCACAGTTGCTAGGCGACAAGAACAGTCCTCCGTAGGCTAGTCCTCCGTCCCATTTAGCTCGGTCCAAACTTCACGGCCTTTGAAGAATAGGAATTGTAGTGTGAGTGAGGGAGTGCAGCAGTGAGGGAGGACCGGTGCACTTGGGGCTAATGTCATTTAAAATACAGATATACCTGTAGCTATTCTGTAATCAATGTTATATATTATCAAATATTATATTATATTACAGCCAATATATGTATATGCACAAGTTAAAAAAAAACATCTGTATTTAATACATATTACATATAAAAATGTATTTATTTCATAGCTTCTCAGTAATTGTCAAGAATACTGAGACACAAGAACGAGATGAGAAGTTTGTTTATTGACACTGCAGGAACTACAGTGACCAGGGGCCGTATTCACAAAACATTTTATCTTACCAGTAAGAGTTCTCCTAAATAGCAGTACAAGTTCATAGCTAAGAGTTTTCTCTTAAATCCTATTCACAAAGCTGCTGAGACCAACTTTTACTAAGGAATAGAGAGAAATCTTAAGGAACACGCCAACTTTTTGGGACTTTAGCTTATTCACCGTATCCCCCAGAGATAGATAAGTCCATACATACCATTCTCATCTCCGTGCGTGCCATAACTCTGTCTGACGCACCCACTGCTAGCCTAGCTTAGCACAAAGACTGGAGGTAAATGGCTCCAGCTAGCCGACTGCTCAATAAGTGACAAAATAATGCCAACATTTTCCTATTTACATGCTGTGATTGTGTATAGTTACATCGTGTACTAAGACTGACGGAAAATGAAAAGTTGTGATTTTCTAGACCGATATGTCTAGGAACTATACTGTCATTCCTGTGTAATGATCAAGGAACTTTGAGCTGTACCATGAGTGCAGTGGTGCAATGATATTACTCCAGTCTTTGTGCTAAGCTAGGCTAGCGGTGGGTGCGTCAGACAGAGTTATGGCACGCACGGAGATGAGAATGGTATGTATGGACTTATCTAACTCTGGACGATACGGTGAATAAGCTAAAGTCCCCAAAAAGTCTGCGTGTTCCTTTAAGCTAAGAGTAAGGGCGTGGTAGACCTCGTTGCTATGGATGATGTCATCACGCTTACTAACTATGGCCACAGTGATTGGCTGATAGGGGAGTCTCTGTCAGTGATTTAATAATAAAAAATATTGTAGAATGTATAATTTTATCATATTAAAAAAAAGGTTTTAAAATAAGAATGTTGCCATATTCAAATAAATATTTTTAAATAAAATGTTTACCATATTCAAATAAAGATTTTATTATTAGGGGGAGAACTCATGGGTTTGGGCTAAATTCTGAGCTCGGAGCCCTTGAACCCCTCGGACAGCACGAAAATAGGCTTATTTTACTCTTTTACTCTATCCGATCCGAAAGTCCATCTCACTACAGTGGTTCTACAATAACTTTATGAAGCGACGAGAATAGTTTTTGTGCACAAAAAAACCTAAATAACGAATTATATAGTGATGACCAATTTCAAAACACTGCATCATGAAGCTTCGAAGCGTTATGAACGCATGTCAAACCGCCAAACTGCTGAAATCATGTGACTTTGGAGATCCAAACCGCTGATTCGACTCACTGATTCATAACGCTTCGAAGCTTCATGATGCTGTGTTTTGAAATCGGTCATCACTATATAAGTCGTTATTTAGTTTTTTTTGCGCACAAAAACTATTCTCGTCGCTTTATAAAGTTATTGTAGAACCACTGTATTGAGATGGACTTTGTAACAACGTCTTTAGTAGCTTTTATGGGTCTTGAGAGTGTAAAGTGCATTGTGCCAATGGAGGCCTTTCTGAGCCATCGGATTTCAACTAAAATATCTTCATTTCTGTTCCGAAGATGAACAAAGGTCTTACGGGTGTCGAACGACATGAGGGTTATTTTCTTTTTTGGGTGAACTAACCCTGTTAGGGTGTTTTATGAATACGGCCCCAGATGAGTATTGACAGTCATAATATAATAATAATATGCAATACAATACAATACAATAATATAATAGTCACGGAGTCACTCACACCATCAGCACCCGCCCGGCCCACTTGTTCACAGTCACCGGAGTTCTAATCATCTGCTAGTGTGCACCCTCGTCAGCCACCCACTATATCAAGCCTACACATTCCTTAGTTCACCGTAGGGTGCGTCTGGTCTTGCCACTGTTACACACACACTCAACCTGCTCTCCCTGAGATCCTTCCTACCTGGACATTCGCGCTCACTGGTGTCTTCGTCTTCTGCTAAAAAAATGGTGCTATATGACACTAAAAGTGGTTCTTCGTCGTAATCATAGGGGAACCACTTTTGCTGCTATGCCTATATAGCACCATATCTTAAAATGTTCGGTTAAGATATACACAAAATACACTCTAAAAAATTATGCTATACAGCACTTAAAGAGGTTCCCCTATGATTACAAGCCAATAACCACTTTTAGTGCCATATAGCACAAATTTTTTTATTTAAATTTTTTTTTTTGTCCCTATGTCCTGTAGCTCAAAGAGTATGGCCCAAGCAGTGTCAGTGTCAAAGGGTAAATCCCCAGGGAATACATGAACTTGTATGCATGAAGATGTATACCTTTAACGCAATGTCATTTTGGATAAATGCGTCTGACAAATGTAACGCCAAGCCCCTGAAAAGGGTTCGGCCAACAAGTGAGTGATTACCAAACAATACAACAGTTCCATCTAGTGTTTGCTTTCAAAGACCACAAAGCCAAAAAGAAGAGCTCATTTTCAGTGGATATGTGCATGTGCTGTCTCTTTAATGTTTAATGCTCCAAGGCCAGAAAAGATAATAGATTTCTACTGGCAAAATAGGTCTGGTCAAGGTAGTATTTAATTAATTTAAAGGTTTAGATACTACAGGGGGAATCAAGCAATGTTCAAGGACTTGTATAATAATTCAAATGAAAGTTTAAATAAGTGTTAGCATTCCTTAAACTGGAGGTCAAATGCTAATTCCTCAATAGCTAAGAAAAAAAAAGGAAATTAGCATAATTCCTCTATCAACAATGTTGCATATACCATTTTCACTAATAAGAAACAAAGACATTTAAATAAAAATTTTATCGTAGCATTTTGCATTTTACCACTGCAATTTTATTTACAGTAGTGGTGACTTCAAAATTACACTTGAAATACTAATAATTATGAATTATAAATTCATAAAAAAAACTGTCATATCTTAATTGCAAAATGTATTATCCAAACAGTGAGAAATTACATTGCAAATGAAGTAGTAATTGTGAGAACAAAAGGCTCATTTAAAATACCGAAACACACAATGTGTTTAATAAATTGTAACGGTGACAACAATAGTGTGCAAAAACTGCAATTAGACATTCATAAGGAAACATTAGTGCCTGGAATAAATTCCTTTTTTTGTTGATTTTACATCATGCCAACGGCTATTAGCTCACATTCAGGCACTCTTTCAAACAATATATTTCACATTTGCAGTGCATTGTTTCTGGCACTATGGGCCTTTCAGCTTGAAGTCCAGGACAATCGGAAGCCTGTGAGCATTAGCCATCAGTCATCACTATACTGTTTGTATCACCTTGCTGCGTGCAAGTGCTGAACAGATTCCAAGCGCACTCCATGATCTAAATGAGGGATGTCCTAAGTGCACCCATGTACTCTTGACACTGACAGACTTAATTAGACCCGGGGTTATGTCTGGCTGTCAGCTTGCATTTAAATGAAGTCCCAAAACATTTCATTTAGCTACTTATATTTATTTTCTATGCTCTGGTTTTAGTTTTGCTTTTAACCATTGAATTTTTGTTGGTATTTACTTGTGAACGTTGTTTTCCCCCAGTAAAAAGACTAGCTTAGATGGTTTCCCATTATGGGATGCTGCTGTTCCCACCTGCTCTTAAAGGGATAGTTCACCTAAAAATTAAAATTAGCCCATGATTTACTCACCCTCAAGTCATCCTAGGTGTATATGACATTCTTCTTTCAGACGAATAAAATCGGAGTTATATTAAAAAAGTCCTGGCTCTTCCAAGCTTTATAATGGCAGTAGTTGTTGTTCTGTTTTTGAAGTCCATGAAAAATGCATCTGTCCGTCAAATAACTGCTCCACACGGCTCCAGGAGGTTAATAAAGGCCTTCTGAAGCGAATCGATGCATTTGTGTAAGAGAAATATCAGTGTCGGCCGATCATCTTCCGTATTCAATTTCTGGGAAAAGTGTTGAAAGTGCCTCTGCCGATCAAAGGCTTATGTTGCCAGGTACGCTCGTCAGGCGTAGCGTAAGCATCTTGAATTGCGAGAAAGCACTTTCAATACTTTTCCACGGAAGGCGATCGGCTGGAGCTTTACTTTATAAAGTTTTAAATACGGATATTGTTCTTACACAAACGCATCGATTCGCTTCAGAAGGCCTTTATTAACACCCCTGGAGCCGTGTGGAGCAGTTATTTGACGGACAGATGCATTTTTTATGGACTTCAAAAACAGAACAGCAATTTCTGCCATTATAAAGCTTGGATTAGCCAGGATATTTTTTAATATAACTCTGATTTTTTTCGTCTGAAAGAAGAATGTCATATACACCTAGGATGACTTTATAATGGCAGTGAATGGCTGTTTCTGTTTTCCAAAAAAGTGCATCCAAACATCCATCATAGAAGATACCCACACGGCTCAGGGAGGTTAAAGAGATAGTTCACCCAAAAATCTAAATTTGATGTTTTTCTGCTTACCCCCACACAAATGAAGATTTTTAACTGCAACCGTTGCAGTGTGATAGTCGTATAATGCATGTCAATGGGGATATTTTAGAGCAGTGGTTCTCAAACTCAGAAAATATTTAGCTATAAATAGCATTTATCACAAAAAAAAAACATGCTATTTTCACTTAGTGCAAATAGCCGTGGATTTTTTTTTTCTGTGGCGGAAACAAGCTTCCATAGGTTTCTGAGAAACACTGATGATATCTGAAATCGAAAGCTAAACAAACAACACACCATTCCCTTCATTCCTCCGACTGAACAAACTCGCTATACAACACAGGCAACCACTATTATGACAGCTCAAGCGAGTATAAATGATTCAGTAGCAAAAACAACAGCATATCTTGGTTCTGTGAAACATAATCAAAATGATCAAAATTGTGATCATTTACTGTATAGACATTTTGGTATAGTATTTTTGTTTTGTCTTGTCCCTGTCATTAACATCAAACTGCCAAGGGACTACGGATGAAAGTTAGCCAGTGTTGGCTAAATCTAGCATTTTTTTAATATATTTTGATGTATTATTAATGTATATTGTCCCTGATTAAAAATAATAAAATAATATTAAAAAATATTAAAATCAATGTTACTCACATATCAAGCAGAAAAGGAAAATTGCGTTCCCGTTAATGTCTCTCCAGCTCTGGAAAGCTTTTCTAATATTAATCCTAAAGTCCTAAAGTCCTAAAGCTCTTGCCTGATCATAACCCTTATTTGTCATGTGATATTCCTCTGCCTTTTTTTCTTTTTTAATGTCTCTCATCCATCTCTCTTTCTACAGTAATCTCACTCTCTCTCCTCCCCTATCATAAGTGGACACGCCCCCTACAGCTGATTGGCTACAAGTGTGTTGTGCTTTATTAATTCTCCTATTTACACAGCCACTATGTACAAACACAATATTTTCTTCAGCACTCACACAGAACAGACATCTAGCAAATTTTCACAAAATGTGGCCTCCTTGTTTAGAACCACTTTTTAGACATTGTTCGTTTTACTCTTCTGCATCTCTGCATTAATATTTTTAAAATCAGCAACAACGTGCATTTTATCAGACATTATCTATTTACCATGGTGATTTATTACAGTTTTTCCCATACGTATTTATATATAAAAAAGGGAAATTTCATATTCCCTTGAGTAGGTACTTATTTTGAATAAGTAATAACTTCACAGTGCCAAATGTGTGTGTGTGTGTGTGTGTGTGGGCATATTTTTGTGAAATATCAGGAAACAAATGTGTATAATGACATGGGTATGAAACAGGTATTACAAGGAGAGGGTGAAATATGAGGACGTTACACATGTCCTCACTTTTCAAAATGCTTATAAATCATACAGAATGATTTTTTTTTTTCACAGAAAGTAAACTGTGCAGTTTCCTGTGATGGGTAGGGGCAGTGTAAGGGGATAGAAAATACGGTTTGTACGGTATAAAAACCATTACAGCTACGGAATGTCCCTACATTTCACACAAAAAAAACCTGTGTGTGTGTGTGTGTGTAGTATGAATGTAATCCGGACGTACTATATTCTAAATAGGCCTAAATTATATTGTTAATTCAAATAAGTGCCTCGTGTCTCTTTGTTCTCAAAGCAGTTTTGCTAAATATCATCTGTGTTCTGTTGTTAATAATAATAGTATTGCTAATAATTGTATGAATTATACTAGTAGTACGCGGTAACGAACTCAGCAAACAATTTAAATTGAGCTGTATCTTGATGATATTTGTTGACGTAGTTTAAAGAGAGGGGTGGGGGCTTTTGTTTTGACAGCGACGTGGCCCGGAAGTGCTTCGCTCAGACTGCCAACATCACATACTCGGCTAGTTAGCGATCAGTGTGTGGGTCGATACTGGTGGCGAACTAGATGAGTTTACCGCGACGGAAAAATGTTGACTATTTAGGAATCACCATGTCATTAACCGCGGCCTGAGACCAGCGAAGTAGACCATGAAAAGCGTAAACAAATCTGTTAATTTGTGTAGTTACTCGCAGACTGATTGTCATGATTTTAGCCGTTGCTAAGCGTGACGGGATTCTGTGTGATTAGTTGAGCCACAGCGTTGAGAGAATCGATCAGGTCAATGTACCAAGAGCTCCAAAACCGCCTTCACGGTAGAACAGCAGTGGATGTGCGTTTTTAATCTCGTGATTTTTAAGGCTAGATGCAAACAACTCATTAGCTAACCGGCTAATACCCCAACTGGCACCAAACATTGACCGCTTGCACAGGATTTGTTGTTAAACTTCTGGATCTTCAGCAGAAATGGATGACTTCAGCTCCATCAGTCTGCTGTCTCTGGCTATGTTAGTCGGTTGTTATGTGGCTGGAACTATTCCCTTGGCTGTCAACTTCTCTGAGGTGAGCTTTATCCCGAGTTGTCCATGTCTAACTTACAGCAGTTTATTTAGGGACAGGTGTGCTCAGCATTCAGTCCGTGTGAGTCTCGGAGTGTTTAGTTCTCTGCAGGAAAAGATGTGTTTGAAAAGGCAGATATCCATAATGTGCAGTGCTGGTGTTTTCAGAAACAGGATTGAGATCTGTATTATTGATCTCCAAAAGCTTGAGCACCCCCATTTTAAAGGGATAGTTCACCCAAAAACGAAATTTGTATGTTTATCTGTTTACCCCCAGGACATCCAAGATGTAGGTGTCTTTGTTTCTTCAGTAGAACACAAATGAAGATTTTTATCTGCAACCGTTGCAGTGTGAAAGTCGTATAATGCATGCCAATGGGGATATTTTAGAGCAGTGGTTCTCAAACTTTTTATACCAAGTATCGCCTCAGAAAATATTTGGCTCTCCAAGTACCACCATAATGACCAAAATTAAAATACAGTAGCGTAGTAGGCCTAACTATTCAGCAACAGCTCTACAGTTAAAAAACGAGGCAGTTTATTCCTAAGAATATTTATTGTTGTCAGCCATTTTAACATTATAAATTCACAGTTTGTACATTAACACTGCACTGTGCTTACATACAGGTAAATTAAATAATGAAGAAATTAAAATGTGTTGTAAAGTTAAATTAAAACTGTACTGTAC
The DNA here is from genome assembly GCF_949357685.1 of Gobio gobio. Classification (NCBI taxonomy): domain Eukaryota; kingdom Metazoa; phylum Chordata; class Actinopteri; order Cypriniformes; family Gobionidae; genus Gobio; species Gobio gobio. The sequence goes on from NC_137106.1 coordinate 9,795,601, forward strand.
TTAAACATAAAAAACTAAAAAAAAACTCAAATAAATATTAAATTAAAATGTATGTGTTTTAACATTCATTTATTTAGTGATTCCTGTGAGTACCACTAAAGGCATCCTGAGTACCACTAGTGGTACTCATACCACACTTTGAGAACCACTGTTTTAGAGTATGAGATCAATGAGAGTAAAAACACATAGACATACGAATCCTTATTAAACCCTGCGGCTCGTGGCAACACATTGATGTCTTAAGACACGAAACGATCGGTTTCTGCGAGAAACCGAACAGCATTTGTTATTTTTTTTTACCAGACGAATGTCATCTAGTATTCCAAGCGCCATAACTTCCGGTGAATAAGGTCAAAATACTGGCGCGATCAAAGATATATATATACGTAGATGCCTCATTCGACCGATCTGCGCAGGCACTAATAAGGAATCTATGTATATATCTATGATCGCGCCGGTATTTTGCATGTATTTTGACCTTATTCGCCGGAAGTGATGGCGCGGGGATGGTTGATGCAGAGCCATAGAAAAAAATGAAATGCATTTTTAAATATGGATATTTTTCTTACACAAATTCGCTTCAGAAGGCCTTTATTAACCTCCCGGAGCCGTGTGGAGCAGTTATTTGACGGACAGATGCATTTTTAATGGACTTAAAAAACAGAGCAACTATTACTGCTATAATAATGCTTGGATTAGCCAGAACATTTTTAATATAACTCAGATTTTATTCGTCTGAAAGAAGAATGTCATATACACCTAGGATGACTTGAGGGTGAGTAAATCATGGGCTAATTTTCATTTTTGAAAAAAATGAAAATTCTGTAATTATTTACTCACCCTCATGTCGTTTCAAACCCGTAAGACTTTTGTTCACCTTCAGAACACATGAATGTATTTTTAATGAAATCTGAGAGATTTCTGCTCCATTGACAGGTATGCAACTACCACTTTGACGCTTCATGAAGGGATCGAAAAATGAATCCATATGAATTAAGCGGTTTAGTCCAAATTTTCTGAAGAGACCCGATCGCCTTATGTGATAAATATTCAATTTAGTCTTTTATCCACATATTAACATTGATCAGCGAACATAAACAGAAGCTCAACCGAACATGAGTGATGTGCGAGAACAAACCTCATTGGTTCTCGCTGAAGCTCAAATGTGATGCGAAACATGAGAATGAACCTCATTGGTTCTGGCACGTCAAGCGAACATGCTTGAGCTTCAGTTTACCACAACTGAAGTGTGAGATGATGAATGTTTATATGTGAATAAAAGCCTAAATTCAATCTGTTCATCATATAAAGAAATGTTTTAACTAAATCGCTCAATTCATACAAATTTGTTTTACAATCTCTTTTTAAACTTTTTTAAGCGTCAAAGTGTCAGTTGCGTAGCTGTCAATGGAGGGACAGAAATATTATTCTATTTTCAGATTTTATCAAAAAGCTCTTAATTTGAGTTCTGAAGATGAACGAAAGTCTTGCGGGTTTGGAGCAGCATGAGGGGGAGTAATTAATGACAGAATTTTTTGGGGGGTGTGAACTAACCCTTCAAGATTTCAAGGGCAAATGGTCTTATTTTGAATGTTGAATGTTATATCAAGCTAAAGTTTATACAATAGACATGAGCTGTTTAATCTACCACCCACAGTGATCTTGTTTAAACTGCCGTGTTTTGTCTTAAAATGCAGTTCAGATTGATTTTCTGGACAAGCTAATTTTATGGTTTATGATCCACCAAAACGTTTGATCATAAAAAGCGGGAGGGTGACAAAATGCTTATGTGAATTTATACAGTTTCAATAAGTCAAATATGCTCCTACGCTTAAGATTATCAGTCATGCCCACTGAGATTCTCTGATTTGTGTTCTGTCTCCAGGAGAAGCTGAAGTTGGTGACGGTGTTGGGCGCCGGGCTGTTGTGTGGCACTGCACTGGCTGTCATTATTCCCGAGGGAGTTCATGCACTCTATGAGGAAATGCTGGAAGGTGACATTCAAGCTCACACTTCAGTAGATGCGTTGATTCCGTTTCCTTATAACGCAAAATATATATCAAAGTTTCGGGCAGAGTTATCCATGCATAAATCCTAAACTGATATCTAGAAGTTTATCTGCAGGAATGCGTTCATGAGTGGTAGACATGATGCTACTTTAAATTAGAGGTCGGCCGATTCATCGGCACTGATAGTTGATTGGTGGAACAACATATATAAAATTAGTGATGTGAGAACACAAACTGTATTGTCATGCTGCCGACAGAAACATAAACAAAGCAGAAACGCATTCGTTTTTTATTAGATAATCTCTTTCTAAAAAAGCAGACTGTTTGGATGTGTATGAAATGGTAACACTTTACAATAAGATTCCATTTGTAACATTGACTAAGGTTAATAAATGCTGTGGAAGTATTGTTCATTGTTAGTATGTTAATTTCAACATTAAATTGAGTTTGAATTTGAATTTTTATCTGTTAAAGGTGAACTATGTAGGATTTTTGCAGTAAAACATCCAGAAACCACTAGGCCAGTGTTATATATTTTGTTCAGTTGAGTACTTAGAATATCCCAAATGTTTTCAACTATTTGTAAATCGTGAGAAAATTGCTATTTTAACCAAGGAGCCGGGACGTGTGAGCTATGCGTGTGAGGGAGTCGCCTGTCGATTGCGTCATATCTGCGTCACCCTCGGTCTCCGGTTTTATTCAGTGAAACACTTTACTCTCACTGCAGTGTGAACAAGTGTCATAGCAGCCGCCGAGCGAACGTCATAACTTCCTTTTCAACACACTCAGATATATCTAATACGATAAACAGAGCTGCGTTACCTCACACTCAGCACTGGAGAAGAGGAAGTGCCGCCGGCAACTGTGTCATAATAAAAGTCCCGCCGGCGACTATGCCATAATAACAGTCCCGCTCTTCAATCGCTCCTGCGGCCTTGCTCAGCTCCACAACACTCGGTCCTGCTCTGCTTCACTACATTAATGTTAATAATCGCATCCATGAACATGATTTCTGCCCGAGTCCTATCCTGACTGTTTCCCACCGGCTGTGAGGTGAAGACCACATTTCCCGAGATTCTGCGCTCAAACGTGGCGTCATCAAACTACGCCTTTGTTTTGAACAGGCAACCTCTAGTGGACGGAAAAGTTACATAGTGTAGCTTTAACCTTGGTTAATGCACTATGAACTAACATTAATGATCAAGGTACAATTGTATTACTCATATTAATACATGCTGTAAAAATGTATGCATATAAGGACCTTGTTGCATAGGGACTTGCATAGTGTTACCTATGAAATATACATGCATGTTTCTAGGTTATAGCTAAAGAAACAAATTTGACCTGTAATATTTTAATGTTTAAATTATTTTCTGAAGAATTTGTTCTGTTAGAACTTCTCAATTTAATATTCATATTTATAAGTTTTTAATTTAGCACATTTTCATGGATCAGTACTGTTTTTTTTTTATCCAGTATCCATTTTAAAAACGATCAGTCATTAATCGGTCATCGGCAAGTGCGGTCCAACCTAATTATCGGTATCGGTAAAATCCACTATCGGGCGACCTCTACTTTAAATTATGAGCAGCTAGTAGCTTTATGATCTGAAGTAGTTATATTCACGCTTTTTAAAATTTTCACTTTAAACTACTAACAAAAAGTTGCTGAAAAGTTGCTGACTATTTTTATAGTTAGTTATATTATTAAATGCATATTGATGATAGGAATTCTAATGCAATTAGACATCTATTATTTCTGGCACAAAACGGCAAGGATTTTTGAATGAATTCCTTTTAAATTGGCTTTTTGTATGAATTTTCATTAGGGGTGTAACTACTAGAGGTCGACCGATAGTGGATACTGGATTTTACCGATACTGATAACTAGGTTGGACCGCACTTGCCGAAAAATACAAGAAATAAAAAACAGTACTGATCCATGAAAATGTGCTACATTTAAAAACATATAAATATGAATATTAAAATGAGAATTTCTAACAGAACAAATTCTTCTGAAAATTAAACATTGAAAGATTACAGGTCAAATTTGTTTCTTTACCTATAACCTAGAAACATGCATGTACATTTCATGCACGTACAAGTCCCTATGCAACAAGGATGTGTTGGCTTACATGAACTATATGCTTTATGCATACATTTTTACAGCATGTATTAATATGAGCAATACAATTGTACCTTGATCATTCATGTTAGTTCATAGTGCATTAACCAAGGTTAACAGATAAAAATTTAATGTTGAAATTAACATACATAACAATGAACAATACTTCCACAGCATTTATTAACCTTACTTAATGTTACAAATGGAATCTTATTGTAGTGTTACCATTTCATACAAATCCAAACAGTCTGTTTTTTTAGAAGGAGATTATCTAATAAAAAAATGAATGCGTTTCTGCTTTGTTTATGTTTCTGTCGGCAGCATGACCATACAGTTTGTGATCTCACATCACAATTTTATATATGCAACATTTGGGTCAGACTTGCGTGTGTTTTTATCCCATTGTTTTAACTGCTTGAGGTACTGCTAATGTTAGCCTTCTCTCAGTCTCGTTGACAAACATACACACTGCTGTTATTTACCTGTTAATGTAGCATCTAGTCAAGAAATGAATTACTTTATAATGATTTGGCAACAAGTACTGTAGTGTTCAGTATTCATACCGTTTCGCTGTCGTGTTTTAAACGCGCATCTGATGTGTCAGCACTCGCCGCTCAGCGCCGAGTGCAGCCTCACGTGTGACTGTAAACACAAGGCGTCAGTGATAGTTTTTATTTGGCCTCTAGAGGCTGCACTCGTGCTATATAATGCCAGCAGACCCTTCTCAATGCTCTTGTACTGTGTGATGACAGCACATCCATCTCAGCCGCTCCAGCAATGGACGCAACACGGAAAAACTATCGGTGTGGATTTTTGCAGATAACCGATTGTTCCACCAATCAACTATCGGTGTCGATTAATCGGCAAAACCAATGAATCGGTTGACCTCTAGTAACTACACTTATACCCCGGTTTGGTTCATGTCACGGTTTTGGAGCCACTAACTTTATACATTGGCTTCATGTTTTCTTTAGAGCAGTTAGCATACCCGAGTAAACTCAATTGAAAAAAATGTCTGCACTGTAGACTAGTCTAATTTTTACCATTTACTATAATTAAAAAAAAAACAAGCATATTTATTTTATAAAAATTGATGACACACAAGTATGTCCCACTTTAGCCTACTTAACAAACACATAAATTGTATGTATATGATTAATACCGTTAAAGCTATTAAATGGCAGTTTTTGTATTTAAAAACTACATAAATAGTAGTTTTTATGTACTAAAAACTAGTTAGTACATGAACTTGACAAATACAGTAGAATACGTCTCAATGTAGTAATAATACTAACACTAATGTAATAATAATATATTATCAAAACTTTATCTTTTAAGTAATAAATTACAATTTGTGTTCATGTTTTAATTTTAACAGTATAATGCTCAGTTGTGCAGCACTTGTTTGAAAGATTAATTAAATTCATGTCTTATGTCTTCATTTGATTACCAGAAAATACACATCATTTGTGGGAAATATTTCATTGAAATTAAATTAAAAAAAAAGAAATATAATATGGTTGTTTTTTTTAATTAAATTAAGTAGCTAGTAGCCTACTATTTACTAGTAAATATTACAGTATACAAACATCACAGTCAATGGCAGACAGCGACCAGGGCAGCTCTGGCATAATGTCAATAACACTTCTATAAATGACTTAGTTATTGATGTAAACATCCCTAAAGTACCTAAAAAAGCTACCGTTGGGTACCAAATTTCAGGTACTGGTACGGGTATCGGTTAAAATGTGAACGGTACGCAACCCTATCCAAAGCTGTACTCGTTCCTGTTTTGCTGTAGGTGGGCACCACCATGGCCATGGGCAGGTGGAAGCAGAGGTTTCTGATCAGAAGGTTGCAGACGGAGTCGTGGGTCCCAGCGGGGAACACAGCCACAGTCACGAGCAGCTCCACGCTTATATCGGCGTCTCTCTGGTGCTGGGCTTCGTCTTCATGCTGTTGGTGGATCAAATCGGCAGTGCTCACATGCACAACAGTGATGGTCGGTAATGGCGAATTAGAATGGTATAAACTGATGATGGCATAAAGTGTCTGAATCTGTTCTCTCCACAGCTTTAGATCCAGAAGCAGCAAGGACTGCTAGCTCTAAAGTCACCACCACGCTTGGATTGGTCGTCCATGCTGCAGGTAAAACTGATTGAAGAAACTGTTAATGAAACATCTTTAAGTGAGTTATCCAAATGTGTTCTATGTAGTGTATTTTTGCCATATTTGTAATGCTGCACACTACAGTATATTTGAATACATTTTAGAAGTCATGCTCACCAAGGCTGTAAAAATTTGTTAAAAGAAAAATACTAATCGGAAATATTATTATAGTTTATAATAACTGTTCCAAATTATTATTCAAGTGATGTATCGGTAGGATTTCAGTACAATAAACAAACACTAAATCTGAATGTTTATTTTATTTCTCATCTTTTTGGATAACTGGTCTCGATCTCAGACAGGTTTGTTAAATAGTTTTCCAGGTTTGCTTGGGTAAATGGAAACTTAAAGATCCTACTAATATGTCACTTGCATAATAATTTGGAACACAGTATATATGTATATGTGGCGAGCGGTGACTTTTTTTACCCGGGTATGCTGGGTGACGCGTTGTCAAAAATGCAACGTTGGATGAGTTTTATAATAAGCGTGTTCACTTCTATACTCTCATGACACATGGCAACACAGCTAAAAGTTTCCAAATATATTTGACTATTTATTGAAAGTAGCCTTCATTTACCTGTTGATGCCTTCACAAGCACCTGTAAAAGCTGTTGAGTTGTGTTCCAGTTGAGTCAGGCGTGACCATAGAGCGTAAAAAAAATATGGATGATGTGTCTTCACTACATTCCATTGAAGAAAAGGGAAGCCGGAGTCTGCACAGTAGAGAGCAGGAAGTAGAGCCGTGATATCAAAAGCCCGCCCACACTCTCGCAGATGCAGAACTCATTATGTCTGTGTTGTTGGGGTAACAGTTTAGGACCCAGGACCTGTAGTGAAAAATGAAGACCAAGAGTCAGGAGTGCAATTAATTAAAGAGAAATTTACTGAAGAATATTTTGCAGTTTCATCAGCAGAAGCCAGCTTCAAGTCTCACAAGGAGTTCGTAGGCCGCGCTCCCTCTACCAACCCATCGTACATACAATTTCTCAACAGTTATACTGTTTTCAAGGTCTAGCCACGTCATTACTGCAAGGTGGATGATTCTATTGGCTCAAGAAACATAAAAGTCGAAACAATTTGTCACATAGATAGACGAGAGTGTCGTTGTTTAGGCAGGATGTTTGGCACGCAGACCGGCGCCTGTGGGTCTAGGGTGTCAGGAGGACTGGTCAGATAGGTCCACAGACCTGCACAGAACATATGGCACACACACACACACACACACACACACACACACACACTCAAGAACTAGGGAATCGCCTCTTATCCAGTGTCAGTGGGACCTGAACTTTATCAACGGAACACCCACTACCAAAACATTGATACAACAATCTCTCCTCAGAGAGAAGTACACATGGCATTTTTTCTTTTATATTTCTTTAAAGAAAAAAGTAAGAGATCTCTATATAAAAGTATAGAAAGGGATACATAAATTGATTATACTTGATTATTCAGATCATAAAAGAAAAATTATTATGGCGAAGGATATATGTGTAGAAGAAGAGACTTGCTCTCAGTGAGAGGTACAGACAATAATGCAGGCCATATTCATACAAATCTTTTAGGGTTTCAGTAAAAGGAAATATGAAATGAAATAAAATATAACACAAGATGAAAGAATCATTAAAAATCTTTATAATAATATAGAAAGATAAATATTGATTAAGGCTTTTATTATGGATTTAATTTGGATATATGAATCGATATATAGAAGCGGCAGTGGATTTCAGAATCCAAGCTTTTAGTGTGAAATAAACAGTTATGGAAATGGAGAAATTAAATTTAAAGCTCCAATTTCCTCCCAAAAATCCAGAAAAAAGTCAGTTGGTGCCTCAGTAACAACTTCACTCAGAGAAGCTGTCAATCTCAGCTGTCAATCATGACGTCACACCCCCTGTTTTTATAGCATCAAATAGCCAACTAAAACGAAACCTTGAAATGAAATCGTGATTAAAAACTGCCTACAATGATAGAAACCATCTTTTTGAAAAAATTATATGAAGTGTACTTTGATTGTTTAGTTTGTCTCATGTCCATTAGAATACACGGAGGGGCGGTTTTATGAGCTATACTGGGACCAACCACCTGCGGGCGATCGTGACTTCAGTTGATCCTGGCTTCAGTTTTTTTAACACTAGTGTGGCAGGCTTGGGCGAGACATGTGGAAGGTGCGTTTGCAAAATATGCTGTGTTTCTGTACTTTCGCAAAGTGCCACTAATGTCGCGGAAACGACATACTTCACCTTTAAACAGTACAGCGCATCTGCTGAGGACACGCATCTAAATCAGAGGCGACAAATAAGAAACACCATGACAGGCATCAATTTAAATTAAGTTTTTTTTTCAAATTAAGAATTAAAAATAAGTATAATATAATAAATATTAGTAGCCTATTATAAATAAAATATAATAAATGTAAGTATAATAAGAATGTAATTATTAATAAAATAATGCAAAATATATATACATGCGCACACACACACACACACACACACACACACACACACACACGTTACATGGCATTACTCCAGTCTTGAGTGTCACATGATCCTTGAGATATAATTCTATGCTGATTTTGTGCTCAGTTGATAGCAATTTTATTGGTGCTCAATTACTATTAATAATGGTTTCTATTAATATCAATATTGCTTAATAAAAGTACAGTTTTTAACATAGATGATATTTAGAAATATTTCTGAAGAATCATGTGACACTGAAGACTGGAGTAAAGGCCTGTACACACCGGGACGAATATCGCACGCGCTTATCGCCAGCGTTTTTCGTGACGTTTTTCGGCACGTCTTGAGTGTTCACACCCAAGCGATTTCCACTGGCGATGCGGCGAGTGAACGTGCACATTCAGTAGATAGCGCTCCCGGTACACAAGGTGGTGCTGCGGCACTTTACGCTTCTGACACTCGCTAGTCACACAGAAGAAAAGGAGAGACAGTATTTACGTGCTTGACAAAACCACAGATATATTATGTCTATGGCAAAGCCATTCACACACTTTTTGCTAACTGGTAAGGAGCATTAGCAGCCCATCTTCTTCTTTGTCTACTTACTACTTCTTCTTCGTATCAATATGTGCTCGGCAAGACCGATTTTGTGCTTGAGCGCCACCAAGTCGTGTTTTACTGTCACTTCAGCAGCTCCAGGCACGTGAACAAAAGCGCTTATCTCATTGGTCGGCCAGTTTTTAACGCGCCGCGTCAAAATAAAAAAACGAACCCGAGGCGTTTTTTTTAAAATGACGCTTTTACGCCTGCCGTTTTAAGGCCTGTTCACACCGGGACGATTTTCGCACGCGTTTATTGCCGACGTTTAACGCCTCGGGACTAAACAATGGGCGCCAATGTGAGTGTTCACACGACGCGCAAAAAGCCAGGCGTAAAAGCGTCATTTTTAAAAAACGCCTCGGGTTCGTTTTTTTATTTTGACGCGGCGCGTAAAAAACTGTCCGACCAATGAGATCGGCGCTTTTGTTCACGTGCCTGGAGCAGCTGAAGTGACAGTAAAACACGACTTGGTGGCGCTCAAGCACAAAACGGTCTTGCCGAGCACACACTGATACGACGAAGAAGTAGTAAGTAGACAAAGAAGATGAACTGCTAATGCTGCTTGCCAGTTAGCAAAAAGTGTGTGAATGGTTTTGTCCATATACATAATATGTCTCTGGTTTTGGCAAGCACGTAAATACTGTCTCTCTTCTCCTTCTGTGTGACAAGCGAGTGTCAGAGGCTTAAAGTGCCGCAGCACCACCTTGTGTACCGGGAGCGCATCGACTGAATGTGCACGTTCACTCGGCGCATCGCCAGTGAAAATCGCTTGGGTGTGAACACTCAAGACGCGCCGAAAAACGGCACGAAAAACGCTGGCGATAAGCGCGCGCGATATTCGTCCCGGTGTGTACAGGCCTGCGCTCCCGGTACACAAGATGATGCTGCGGCACTTTAAGCCTCTGACACTCGCTTGTCACACAGAAGGAGAAGAGAGACAGTATTTACGTGCTTGCCAAAACCAGAGACATATTATGTATATGGACAAAACCATTCACACACTTTTTGCTAACTGGCAAGCAGCATTAGCAGTTCATCTTCTTCTTTGTCTACTTACTACTTCTTCGTCGTATCAGTATGTGCTCGGCAAGACCGTTTTGTGCTTGAGCGCCACCAAGTCGTGTTTTACTGTCACTTCAGCTGCTCCAGGCACGTGAACAAAAGCGCCGATCTCATTGGTCGGACAGTTTTTTACGCGCCGCGTCAAAATAAAAAAACGAACCCGAGGCGTTTTTTAAAAATGGCGCTTTTACGCCTGGCTTTTTGCGCGTCTGTGTGAACACTCACATTGGCGCCCATTGTTTAGTCCCGAGGCGTTAAACGTCGGCAATAAACGCGTGCGAAAATCGTCCCGGTGTGAACAGGCCTTTAATGATGCTGAAAATTCAGTATTGCCATCACAGGAAAAAAAAAATATTTTAAAATCGTTTTAATTTGTAATATCACAATTTCAGTTTTTTACTGTAAATAAATGCAGCCTTGGTGATCATAAGAGTCTTCTTTCAAAAACCTGAAAAATCTGAATTATTCCAAACTTTTGACTAGTAGTGTATGTTCAATTTGACCAGTGATGATATTTGATTCATTCTGTGGCTCCAGCTGATGGCGTTGCTCTCGGAGCGGCTGCATCCACGTCTCAGACCAGCGTCCAGCTCATTGTATTTGTGGCCATTATGTTGCATAAGGTACAGTCAACTTTAATGAAGTTAATGTACTTCTACTGTAGCTTGTGTATTACTGTGAATATAGTTATGATAACTTGCTTGTGCTGTTTGTCACTTGTATCTATTTGTTTAGAAAGACCTGCTGAATGATTAATATTAGTAAATGTAGGTGCCTTTCCAATTGTGTTTCCAAATAAATTCTCCAAATATTTCAGAACATAAGCACAATATATTGTAAACAAGTAAAAAAAATAACAGTTCACTTATGTTTTGCTAGTGGACACAAACAGGCAGCCAAACCTAGAAGCGTGAACTTGCTTAATTTAAAGTATAAATAGTGCACACTCACAACACTTACTTTGCATTTAATTTTAGACGATGATTGTAACACATTGATAAAATAGTAAAAGCAGTAATATAAAATATGATTTCTATTTAATAATAATAATAATAATACATTTCTGTATTTTAATGTTGTTGTTTTTTTGTTGTTGTTGTTGTAAAATTCAAAGCTGTATTTTCAGCATCATTACTCCAGTCTTCAGTGTCACATGATACTTCAGAAATCATTCTAATATGATGATTTGCTGCTCTGGAAACAATTATACTTATTATTTATAATTCTTTGATAAATAGAAAGTTCAAAACTATATATATATGTGTGTGTGTGCGTGTGCGTGCGCGTGCGCACGCGAGAAAAAATAGATTTTCTTTTGTAACAATGTAATAGTCTTTACTGTTGTATCAATCAATTTAATGCATCCTTGCTGAGTAAAGGTATTCATTTCTTTCAACAACAAAAATCTAATTGACTATAAATCAATACAGCTATATTTTGCTTGATTCGTTTTTTTGTGAACTGTGTAGCCTTATGAAACTGTTTCTTATGCTTTAAAGCTACACTGTGTAACTTTTTTAGTCTATTCTTAGCTAAAAACACTTAGTTCTTTCAAAAATATATGTGCTCATTAATGTATATTTACTTCTTTCAAGTAATAAAGTATTCTCGTAAGTTTATAATATGCCATTGAAAATACATAAGGTAATGGGATCTAACGGTGGTCGCCATGTTGCCCCTCCATCTTAAAAGTACATTAGCCAAAGAGGGACATACCCGTAAATTCAAGCTTCGCGTTTCGCGTTTCACTCGATGGCACTGTACAAAATTCTCTGCCTCGCGCATGTGCGTGTCAACTTGTTCAGACTTGTCTGGTGCATGTGCAGAGAGTTTTCATCTCAGCAGCGTCCAGTAACAGAGTTATATGGAGTTTTCCTGGCTTGTTTATTCCTCAAAAGTCTGTTTTTGCTTGTGTGGTATTTCTGTGCGTTAATAACTCCGTAAGTAATAATAGTTATTGTCATTGTAGATGTGTTTCAGAGTGTGTCATCGCGTAATTCAGTTGATGTCACCTCAGAAGTATTTTTGTGTCAACATACAATAGCGTAATGCTCACCTATTTGAATAATAATTCAGTTATTTTGTTATCAACAATGTTTATTCGTTTTTAGAAAATATTTGCTTGTAATGTATGTTGATGGAAATATGTATCAGGTCTGATCGGCATATTAACAATTGTTATACAGAGCGCACTGCAGTGCTAACGTTAAAGCAGCGCACACACTTTTGTAACCGGACACCGCTTGTTAGCAGCGGCAGCTCAGCTCCTTTTAATGCAGCTGCCTTTAGCGCCTATATATGGTACAATAAGCTCTGGTTTACGGTTACATTATACAAATGTAACTTATAAGTATAGTTATACAGTTCTTAACTGTGTATGTATATTTACCATCCTTATTTGTTCTCTCACAGAAACCACATTTATGTACATATCCACGCAAACCTGTTTATGCCTTGCAATTGGATGACTGAATAAACATTACTATCATCAAAGTTCACTCTGGATTAGCTGCAGTTCTTTCTAGCCGAATAATTAGGCCAGTTGAGTTCCAACCATCCCACTGCGCACAGAATATCCCACAGGCACCGTGTCGAATGTGGACGAGGTCGAACTGGAAGCCATGTTAATCTTGGACTAAATCGGCCACCGTAGGAGTTGAAACGAAATCGGAATTGAGAAGAACAGAAACTAAAATTCACTGGATGGTCATATATCTTTTAACCGCTAGATGGGGGAAAATATCACACAGTGTAGCTTTAAACTGTTTCTTATGCTTTACATTTTTTTCATTTTTTTAATGCTCATTTAAATTTGAAATCTGATGCTATTTATTGTATTTCAGGCTCCTGCTGCATTTGGACTCGTCTCTTTCCTCATGCATGCGGGTTTAGAAAGAAACCGTATCCGGAAGCATCTATTAGTCTTTGCCTTGGCTGCCCCCGTTTTGGCCATGCTCACCTATGTAGGACTCAGTCAGGTATGTTCAAATATTAAAATAAAACCTTTTTAGTGTCAATTTGATAGACAATATCTGCATATTATTTGAACTGGGTTAAAACAAAAACTTTGGAGATACAATGACAGTGCACTCATATTACTAGTAATGGGAGAATATGGCGGAATAAAATAAAAGGAGTCATTGGCCGTCTCTCAAGCAGCCAATGGCGTCTTTTGTTGCTATAACAACAGCTGCAACACGAGTGCTGTGTGGTGCAGAGGTACAAAATATTGAGAAAGTTGGCTTTTGAAGTTAATGGGGAGGAGATTGTCGGTTCACAACGACGTTTGTGAATGCACAACATTATACGGGGAAGAAAACAATATGGTGCTTACAATAATTGAATCCAGGAGCTCCGGTTGGATGATGCGCGGTTTGCGGCATATTTTAGACTTAACAAAAGTCAGTTTGAAGACCTGCCACTGCTGTTTAGTCGATCTACCGGCACCTTCTCCATTTGTCTTGTTATGGAAACGAGTCAGGGCTCACTACTCGTTTGTCATTGGTCAGCTGTCAAAAAGGCGCTTGACGTAGGGCTTTATTATCAGAAAAGTTGAACTTTTTTCAACTTGAAAAGACACGCTGAGCTGCAGAAAAAGACGTCAGCGTTGGTGTTTAAAAAAGCGCTCGCAACATTTTTGAAAACACTGTTTGCTCCATAGGAGTATAATGTAAAACACGCTGGCAGCTTCAAAAAAGACGCCCGTAAGGGATCTTGCGTCCTTTTGTTCTCGTACTACATCATAATCAACCGTCGAAGTTACTCAAGAACGCAAGTACAGAGGATGCATGAAAATACCCGGATGTGTCCTTGGTATTGAGGATTCATCGAGTGCAGGCTTGTGAGAATCGAACCGTTAGAAATCCCAGAAGATGCTGCGGGCACGACGTACGGAAGCCTGTAAGCTCACTTGAGAGATTCCCGCTGCAAGCTCGCAAATGCGCAGCATTAACAAAGTGATAAAGACCTGAAGAAAGCCTGCAGTATTTTAATTGGCATATTAAAAAGAATCTTAACATTGACAAAGCATAGGTAACATTAAATATACATGCTCATTTTCGCTAATACATGCGGTGAAATAAAACAATATAAAATATGAAAATAATGTCTATAAAAATATGAAAGAAATGTTTTTATAGGTTATGACATTTGTTTGTGATGTTATGTTGTATTTATTAACATTAGGCTAACTTATTTTGAATATTACAGTTTGCTTCTAAAACATTTCAGCCATTAATTATTTAAAGGGATAGTTCACCCCAAAATTATTTATCCCATAATTTAGGCCCAATCCCATTTCTACCCCTTAGACCAGTGGTTCTCAAATGGGGGTACGCGTACCCCTGGGGGTACGTGAAGGCACTCCAGGGGGTACGTGAGATTTTAAAATATTCATATATTTAAAAAGTAGCATGCAAAAATCCTTTAAAATAATTTTTTTATAAATATTTCAGGAAAATATAAGTATAAGTTCATAAAATGAATTTTATATTCAGTAGGCTATTCAATTTCATTATCCTAAAAACCCATGAGTCACCCCCATACCAGGATGGTTTGACCCAACCTGTCAAATGCCGCCTGGCATCACCTGTCAATCACTTGGATCAAACATGAAGTCGTGGTTGAAGCGTAGCAGCAATTCTTTTGAAAACACGGAGGGACAAGTGGCAAAGAAGGCCAAACCAGAGCCGTCAAAATTCCGGCTGTATCTTGAAGAATATGTTTTAATTGGATTTACGTCCACAAGTTGCATCCCACCCAAGGCACTGTGTTTTTTCTGTGGGGAGAAATTAGCTAACAGTAGCATGAAGCCAGCACATCTGCAGCGGCATCTTAAGACAAAACATGGATGTCACGTTGGTAAGCCACCTGACTTTTTTAAGAGGAAACTGTCTGAATTCAGATCATCTCAAGACACGATGCTGAAGGCCTCCACAACATCAGCCAAAGCCCTGGAGGCCTCTTATGCAGTGTCTTTGCTCGTAGCTAAAGCCAAGAAGCCATTCACTATCGCTGAAGACCTGCTCCTTCCAGCGGCTGTAGTGCTGGCTGAGACTATGCTGGACAAAAACGCAGCGGAGAAATTAAAGACTGTGCCTTTGTCAAATGACACTATTTGCCGCAGAGTAGATAAAATGGGAACAGACATTGTCGAGCAAGTTGTGGGAAAACTTAGCGACTCCTTTTCACTCCAGCTGGATGAATCCACAGATGTCAGCGGAAATGCACAACTTGTTGCTTTTGTGAGGTATGTTGATACTGACGACATTTATGAGCACATACTATTCTGCAAAAGTTTGGAGGGGAAAACAACAGGAGAGGATATATTTAATGTTGTCAATGCCGCTTTCTGTGAAAGCGGTTTGAGCTGGAAATCCTGCAGCAGCATCTGTACAGACGCGGCAGCATCAATGACAGGCAGCGCGAAAGGACTAATAGCGCGCATTAAAAAAGAAAACCCCGACGTGATGTGGACTCACTGTGTCATACACAGAGAGGCATTGGCGTCCAAGAAAATGAGCCCTGTATTGCATGACGTATTGAACAGCAGCATCAAAGTGATCAACTTCATTAAGTCAAGGCCACTTAATGCACGCCTGTTTCGCCGCCTCTGTGAAAATATGGGAGCAGAACACACACAACTGCTGCTGCACACAGAAGTACGCTGGCTCTCTCGAGGGAGAATACTCAACCGGCTGTTGGAATTAAGATCCGAAGTACACACCTTTCTGATTGAGCACAGATCTCCCCATGCCACCTTGTTCCAGGACACAGACTGGCTTGCAAAGCTGTGCTATCTGGCAGATATATTCAGCAAACTGAACGAACTGAATATGTCTCTGCAGGGCAAGGACACCAGCATTTTAAACCTGTATGACAAGGTGGGTGGTTTCCTGAAGAAAACAGAGCTGTGGAGAATGGCCTGTGAACAGGAGGATTTTACCTGCTTTCCTCAGCTGGATGATTTTCTCTCTAGTGAGGATGTGGACAGAGCTCCAGTCAAGTTGGTCATAGTGGGACATTTGACCAAGTTGATTCAGGATTTTCATTCCTACTTTCCTGACATGGAGGAGAAATCTGCACAGCTGGATTGGGTGAGAAACCCATTTCTCTTGTCCGAAGCAAACCGAAGCAAGCTCCCGGTCACCTATCAGGAAAAACTCTTGGAAGTGTCATCTGATCGTGGCCTCCAGATGAAGTTTGCCATGTCCACACTTTCACAGTTTTGGGTGTGTGTGAAGCAGGAGCACCCTGACCTGGGACAGAAAGCTTTGGAGCAGCTACTACCCTTTGCCTCCACATATTTATGTGAGGCCTCCTTCTCTGCAATGACTGTGATCAAAACAAAGCAGAGAAACAGACTGTGCCTGGAGAAGAGCTTGATCACAGCAATTGCCTCCCTGCCACCAAGAATGAAAAAGATCCTCAGTGAAGCACAAGCCCAAGTGTCTCACTAAAAGTGCAAAAACACTCAGTTAAGATGTCAGTCTTCTTTTTGATTCTTAAAAAGATATTTTAAGATGGATATTTTATTTATTTTTAGCAATTTCTGCTTTTATTTAAAATTAATGTTAATTAATTAATTAAAATTTTTATTTAAGTTAATAATTTATTTTTGAGAACAGATCTTTACTATGATACCAAAAGAGGACACTTTATGTTGATAATTATTTTTAGGTGCACAAATCTTTATTTATTTTAATTAAGTTAATTATTTCTTTCTTTTTTTAGTTATATCTTTTTATTTTCAAATAGTTCAATTGAGACCACTACAAATGAGAAGTGTTTTGCACATTTATGGAGTTTTAAATGGTTATATGGTCACTGTTTTCACTACATTAGTTTGAATCACTACATTTTAGTGATGATACATTTTTGCAATAAATTTAGTCATGGATTATTATCATTTAAAATGTTCAAAATAGTTTTTTTTTTTTTTAAATGTTTGAATTTTGTATGTGTTTATCTGTTCCAAAGTTGAATAAATCAGACACCGATGGCACAGTGCTCTGTTTTAAGTCTTTTTTTTAATTTGCGCTGGTTAGGGGGTACTTGGCTGAAAAAATATGTCACAGGGGGTACATCACTGAAAAAAGGTTGAGAACCACTGCCTTAGACCTTCCCTTTCCCCTACCCCTTCGTTTTGCGCGTTCACGTGAAGGGGTAGGGGTAAGGGGAAGGGCCAGATAGCCCTTCAAATGAAGATTTTTCAGGACCACACTTCGAACGAAGGGGTATGATGAGTTTCCCTCCACCGGCTACCGTGCTGCTAGAATGTGTGTATGTTGCCACTCAGGATTTGTGATCACTTGTGTGTCGCCTGGCTGCCAGTTTCTCTGTAGCTTGCTTAACGCACTATTGATGAGAACTAGTGATGTGAACACAAATAATAATATTATAAAATGTCATAGTAATGGTTTAAAAATTAAAAATATATATATATCTGGTCATCCTTCATAACGCAGTTGATATTTACATCACTTATTGTCTGTAAACTACCAAGGCAACGACTGACTTGACATATAACGTATGATCGTTATTGCAGCACCACAGTAGAAAACAAAACCATATCGGCACCAGCTGGCTCAGATCTGCACGGAATGGGACGCTTAATAAACAAACAGAACAGTTTGGCCCGATGGAAAAGCGGCTTCACCAGTCTTGTATGTTCTTTATCATATCGTCTTAGGAAACTCGAAGGCTCATACTCTTTTTTTTTTTTTTGAACTGAAAACGAGCGCCGTTTTATTAAGTCCAAATTCAGCACAAAACAACGTTGGGAGTGAGTAATTTGTTAAACGTGCTCGCGCCTGATTTCTGTTAGATATTGCCTATGCACTTCATTGCTGTTCATACTGGTTAAATGTTACAGGACACTAATAAAAGAAACGGGGTATGATGATTTCCATTTCTTAGGGGAATATTTTCACCCCTATGCCTTGCTTCTCTCTTGCAAGGGGAACGTGTAGGTGAAGGCAAAGGGGTATTAAATAGAATTGGGGTTGGGCCTTACTCACCCTCAAGCCATCCTAGGTGTATATGACATTATATTTATAGTTATATTAAAAAATGTCATTTCACCCCGGAAATTAGGCACGTAGTGACCTTCCAGATTCTGGAGCAGGCGCCAGCTTGCCCAGAACAACAAGTCCACCCATCTCTTAGGATGCCCGTAATCCACCTCCAATTCTGATCTGTAACATGGAATACAGCGCACATACACAGATACACAGTCTCTTCAAGGTTGGAGTTGGTGAGCTCTAGTACTAACAAGAAAAAGTTTCCCTAAACATACTGATAACATGCGCTTTCTCTCAGTGAGAGGTACCGACAATAGTACAGGCCATATTCATAATTCTTTAGTGTTTCAGTAAAAGGAAATATGAAGGGAATAAAATATAATATAAAAATAAAAGACCTATCCATATTTCATCTCTGGAAGCCGGGCTAAATGAGCAATCACTGTTACTGCACTCCCATCAGGTTAGGGGTGTGTGATGCCTCCAAAATCCAAACACACGACAACATGTTCGTGTTTAGTGACACATCACTAGGACAGACCCTCAGTCACCACTCAAACTTTAGAAAATATAAAGGAAGAAACAATCATTGGTCCTATTGATTGAGCAAAATAACTGGAAAGAATCATTTAAAAAAATATATAATATAGAAAGATAAATATTGATTAAGGCTTTAAGGCTTTGATTATGAATTTTAATTTGGATATATGTATAGGTATTTTGAAGCAGGAGTGGATTTCAGAATCCAACCTTTCAGTAAGTTGAATACAGAAGACGGACTAGATATTTTACTTGGTTTTAAATATTGTCCTTTAAAACTTAGTTTTATTTTTCTTACGCAAACCCATCGCTTCATTTCAGAAGGACTGTATTAACCCCTGGAGACGTGTGGTGCACTTTTATAATGGATGGATGCACTTTTTAAAAAAAATTATACTGTTGTCTGAGGTCAACTTCTGACGTTTGCGTGGTTTTTACATTCAGAAACATCATAATGAATAAGTAATAGGCTAATTTCTGCCTTGGTTTTGACTCTCTCTGAAAAAAACGGTCGGTTTTGATGGGCGTGCCGCGCTGAAGACTTGTAAAGAGTAAACGCACACGGCTAGGATTGGATAAGATTTGTATATTTATTGAGCTTCAGCTCCCCTGTCAGTACACGTGAGGAATTGTTTTGATAGCGTCTGGGGAAACGCTCACAGGCCTCGCAAAATATCTTTATCAAACAAACACAATGATTCATCTCTCATCCACCCACGATTGATTGGAATGTTATTTCTGTATTACTTGGCTTGCCCAATCATCAGTGAATATAACCGCGAACCGTACACACACACACACGCGAGTGCACAAGAAAGGAATGTTATTTCACTATAGCCCATCTGAAAATCACATAGCCCTGGGACTTTGGGCTTTGCGAGCTGGCATTACAAGTCCGAGTCTGATCACGAATGAACCAATAACAGCTTCTCCAGTCTGTGACAGCGTGCTAAGGTATGTAATCAATAGATATCAAACGATATGTAACAACGTTATACTAACACATATAAAAACATGTTTTACTCACAAGTGTGTGTTGCACCGTTCCTGTCGGATCCAATATAGAAGGCACAGCATTGTGTTTTAATCTCAATATGTCTGCAAATCCAGTCTCGACCTCTATCTTGTTTACAATCGATTCCGCGGTGAAATGAAGCGAACAAACGCAATGTCTTACGCACGTGAGCTGGAACCGGGATGTTTATTGCTCGGTAGCGCGACCCGTTTTCACGAGTCGGTGGGCGGGCTTGAGGCGGTGCTTCTGCGTCCTATTACGTCAATGGTCAACATTATTCTGAGATCTCTCGTTTTCTGGGCCTGGTGTCTATAAAAGCTTTTCTTTGACTAACAAGGACATTTTCAGCTCTGAAACTTACAGGATATTCTTATATCACGATGAACTTTTATACACCAAAGGCTCAAAGGAAAGTTGATTTCTCAGTTCATCTCCCCTTTAATATAACTGATTGTATTTGTCTGAAAGAAGAATGTCATATACTCCTAGGATGGCTTGAGGGTGAGTAAATCATGCGGTAAATGTTTAAATATGTACTTAATTTGCATATAGGTTTTTAGTAACTGTGTTAGTTTTTTTGTTTTGTAACGTCTACTAATGTCTCTATAATGGCACAAGGTTTATTATTCTCTGTATAACTTCACAGCAATAACTGATGCTTCACCAGGGTTACATAACCACCATGGAGGCCCACGCTATGTTTTTCAGATTCGCCCGCAGGCATCCCATTGCCATGGGAACAGCTGAGGTGGCAGAGTAGAGATTATTCACCTCTTGTTCCCCTGCTGTGAAACACCCCATAATTGTGTTTCTTTAGACTGCTTTCTCTGATTTCCAGGCTTAGATGCGATGTGATTTTTATTGCTGGGATGTAAACGAGCATCCTGAATATTTAATGTCCTCCCAAAAAGTATTTAAATATTTAATGTCCTCACTGTGTCCTAGATTCACCCGCCATCTAAAGGGCCTTTTATACTTCAAGCGAAATCGAAGAACGAACTGATGTCGTCATTAGAACAAAATCAGGCCAAAACTACATTTGTTTTGGGAGTTTGAAACGGCTTACCATAGCAAACTTTCCGGAAAAGTTAGCTCCGGCTGGTAAACACCTTTGTACTACCATTGGTCCCTGGCGATTACGTTATAGGTAGGTGTTCGCGGAGGCTTTGCTTTTTATCACGTGGAAATATTTTCTGCTTAAAGGGATAGTTCACCCAAAAATGAAAATTAGCCCATGATTTACTCACCCGCAAGTCATCCTAGGTGTATGACATTCTTCTTTCAGACAAATAAAATCGGAGTTATATAAAAAGTTAACGTACAGCCCTGTGTATTCATGTCGACGTCGTGTTTGCTGTTAGTTGTGGTGATGGCATTTTGTGAGAGAAATAGCGTTGCAATGAGGAGATCACTGCATTGACGTGATCAACAGACTGTCTGTTTACTCAATGCTCATCACTGCAGCTTTAAATGTGATAGGAAAAGATCTAAAAATAATGCTATAATCCACACTTTGACGATTCGTTCATCACAACGGCTGTGATGGTAAAAAAATTTTTGTAAAAGTATTCAAGAGGAGTTCCACATGTAGAATAAGGAGGAAGAAGACTCTCTCTCTCTCTCTCTTTTCTATCATTTTTTTTCTCTAAGCTGACTTTTTGTCTTGTTTGTTTGTCTTTTTTGTGTTTATTGTTTTTTTGTACTATATCTAGGGCCGTGTGCTATCCGTTTGTAGGAAGCATGTCGGCCCAGCGGGTGCAGGGTTTGTGTTCACTCACGAGACGTCACGCAGTTAAGGTGGCGTCGGGGGTGAACATAGAGGACTGTTGCTTGGCTGTTGGGGAAGTGGTTGGACACTCTGGTGTTTTATCCGCTTCCAGGATGAATCATGCTTTAGTGGGTTTTTTGGATAGCGTGGAAAAAGCTAATGAGTTGGTTGAGCGGGGAATCGTAATTAGTGGAGAATTTGTTTCAGTTCTTCCTTTTTCCTTGCCTGCCAAAAGAGTCACTCTATCTAACGTGCCACCTTTTGTGAGTGACGAGATTTTAACGCAAGCGTTGTCACGTTATGGTAAATTGGTGTCTCCAATCAAAAAGATACCAATTAGTAGTGAATCCCCTTTATTAAAACATATAGTTTCCTTTAGGCGATTCGCCTACATGATCATTCCAGATGACGCTGATCTAGATCTAACGCTTAATTTTCGGATTGAGGATTTTAGTTACACTATTTTTGTTACTACTGGAAAGACTAAGTGTTTCGGATGTGGAAAAACGGGACATTTGATTCGAAATTGCCCGACCAAAAGCAATGTAGTGGAGAAAGGAAACGAGAATAGAAATGTTGAACAGAATGGTGAAGGTAACGGGGAAGTGGAGGCTGATTTGACTGTGCCGGTTGGAGGCTCGGTTGTGACGGAGAGTTTTGAAAATCCTCCCGGTGAGTTGGAAGCTGAGTTAGCCCCATCTCGGCGTGAACAAGCAGAGTCAACGCTTAATGACACATCCGTAGCTGCGGTTTCTAGCGAGTCGATGAGTTTGGCTTCTTTAGCCGGTAATAAAAAAGAAAGTAGAACGATAACAAATGAACAGATTGTAACATCTGTAAGCGAAACGTGTGAGGTACAGTTAACATCAGAGCAAGAGCAGCTCCTTTTTAAGATACCTCAAAAAAGAAAAATGAAAAATAAGTCTCTAGATGCAAAAATATGTAAAACTGATGACTTAAAAGATACGCAAGACACCGAGAGTGACAGTGATTCCTCAGAATGTAGCGCAAGTTTTTCACAGAGCGAATCTGTGTATCGTACATATGAACTTGAGGATATAAAATTGTTCCTCAGATCAACGAAAAACAAGAGAGGAGTGAGGGTACAAGATTACTTCCCTGATATGAAACAGTTTGCTGATAAAGCAAAAAGTTTGATGGATGGAGATTGCTTCACCAACAAAGAAGTTTATAGATTGAAAAAAATTGTGAGGAACACCAACAATGCCCTAAATAATGATGCTATTTAATATAAAGAATAAAGATAGCTCTTTTCTTTGGTCTTGTAAATTGTATCTTTTTTTTCTTTTCCTTATGAGTGAAGTGCATCTCGCTTCTTTAAATGTTAATGGTGCAAGGAATTTTAAGAAAAGAGCAAACATTTTTGATGAAATTCAACAGAAAGGTATAGATATAGCTTTTTTACAAGAGACACATAGTAGCTCAGATAATGTTATTGATTGGATGAAAGAATTCAATGGAATACCTGTTTTAAGTCACAACTCTAATTTAAGTGGCGGAGTTGCCATTTTATTTAGTAAGAATTTTAAACCAATTTCGTATGATGTAGATGAAATTATTAAAGGTAGGATGTTAAAAGTTAGAGCTACTTATGAAAGTTTTGTTTTTGTTTTGATTTGTATTTATGTCCCGACTGCACCGGTGGAAAGAATAGTGCTTTTAGACACTCTTTGTTCAACCTTACAAAATTGCTGCACAGAAGAGTTACTGTTTGTAGGTGGTGATTTTAATTGCACTGAACTTGATAGAGACAGAAATCATGTTGAACCGCATATGGTCTCGAGAAAACGTCTAATTCATTTAATTGAAAAAATGATTTGTGTGATGTTTGGAGAGCTCTGAATGGAAATGAAAGACAGTATACTTGGGCTCATACGCGGGATAATTATTTAGCTTTAGCTAGGCTTGACAGGTTGTATGTTTTTAAGCATCACTTGAACATGTTTAATAAATGCTATATCACACCAGTATCGTTTTCTGATCACCATTTGGTGAGTTGTAAATTTATTTTAAATACAGTGAAATTTAAAAGTGCATATTGGCACTTTAACACGAACCTTCTAAATGATATGTTTTTTATAGAATCTTTTGGTTTTTTTTGGAAAGAGTTTAAAAAGACAAAGTCTTCTTTTAATTCCTTACAACAATGGTGGGATTATGGCAAGGTGCAAATAAAACAGTTTACACAACAATACACTAGAAATGTCACAAAAGATTTAACCCGCTCACTAGAAGTTCTTGAAAAACAGATAATGGATTTACAGAAATTGACCCAAACCTCAAGTGATATTACATTTTTAGAAACCTTTTTAAGAAAAAAAGCTGAACTCAAAGACTTGATAGATTATAAAACACAAGGGGCACTGGTCCGTGCAAAATTTTTGAATATTGATCAGATGGACGCACCTTCTAAATACTTTTTTGGCCATGAAAGAAAAAATGGGCAAAAGCGCATAATTCACGCCTTACGGTCTGAGGATGGTAATTTATTATCTAATCCTAGAGAGATTCGTGAGGAGGCAATGCGTTTTTATCAGTCTCTGTATAGAAGTGAGTGTGTGCTTAAAGATAGTGGAGAGAGATGTTTTTTAGAAAACCTACCTAAGATCTCAGTGGAATCCAACAATGAGCTGGAGAATTCCCTAACTTTAGGGGAACTCCATGGTGCACTCCAGGGTATGGAGTCTGGAAAAACTCCTGGTATAGATGGGATACCGGTTGAGTTTTTGAAAACGTTTTGGACTGAGATTGGAGTTGATCTGCTGGAGGTGTTCAATGACGGCTTGTTGAATGCCGGGCTGCCGTTGAGCTGCCGAAGAGCAGTGGTGACTCTTCTTCCAAAAAAAGGAGATCTCATTGAGATTAAAAATTGGAGGCCGGTCTCACTCTTATGCAGTGACTATAAGTTACTTTCAAAAACACTGGCAAGTAGATTGGCTAAAGTAATGGGACAGGTGATCCATGCTGATCAGTCTTACTGTGTGCCTTGGAAGCTTTTGGTTTCCATGAGAATTTTTTAGGTATGGTAAAAAATCTTTATAGTGACATTGAAAGTGTAATTAAGATTAATGGTGTTTTATGTTCTCCATTCAAGGT
This sequence comes from Gobio gobio, assembly GCF_949357685.1. Classification (NCBI taxonomy): domain Eukaryota; kingdom Metazoa; phylum Chordata; class Actinopteri; order Cypriniformes; family Gobionidae; genus Gobio; species Gobio gobio. The sequence goes on from NC_137106.1 coordinate 9,820,488, forward strand.
TACTTGAGGAATCAGACAAGGATGCTCATTGTCAGGATGCTATATTCTCTCGCAATTGAACCATTACTCCAACAAATTAGGAAGAAATTGGAGGGGTTAAGAATACCACATTGTGATTTTAATTTTTGTTTATCAGCTTATGCTGATGATCTTATCATTTTAATCAATAGTCAAAGAGATATACATGTTTTATCAAAATTATTAAAAGATTTTGAAAAATGCTCCTCAGCAAAGGTAAATTGGAAAAAGAGTGATGCTTTTTTATTAGGAGATTGGAATGATGGAAAACCAACTCTTCCTGAAAATTTATGTTGGAATCGATGGGGTTTAAAATATCTTGGGGTGTTTTTGGGAGATGATAATGTTGTTCAAAAAAATTGGGATGGAATGTTACAAAAAGTCAGAGGTCGTCTAGACCAGGGGTTTTCAAATTGTGTGAATGTGAGCCTCCCCTTAGAGTAGGTAAGGACAGCCGAGCCCCCCCTTCCCCAAAATCCTGTCCGCCTCTTCTAACCCACACACGCCTCGGCAGTAAATGCCATCTTCTGTGTGTTCCTGGCAATGATGAGTTTCAATAACAACTAATAAAATGTAAATATTTTTTCATATTGTATTTTATTTCCTTTTTTTTTTAAGAAGTGCATTCATAAATCTTTGCAACAGCAAATAACTTCCAACTTTATGCAGGCCTATTTGAGGCTACTTTTAAAAATCACAGAACATCAGTAGGCCTAACCATAAGTCAACAAAACATGCTTAACATGTGAATGTTACAAGTGTGAAACTTGTGTCTGGGTCTTAAAGGGATAGTTCACTTTAAAATGAAAATTCTGTCATCATATACTCACCCTCAATTTGTTTCAAGCCTGTATGAATTTCTTCTGCTGCACACAAAGCAAGATATTTTGAAGAATGTCAGTAACCAAACAGTTAACTGGTCCCATTGACTTCCATAGTAAGAAAATATATATACTATGGAGGTCAATGGGACCAGTTAACTGTTTGGTTACTGACATTCTTCAAAATATCTTGCTTTGTGTTTAGCAGAAGAAAGAAATTCATACAGGCTTGAAACAAATTGAGGGTGAGTATATGATGACAGAATTTTCATTTTAAAGTGAACTATCTCTTTAAGCGCACATTTTAATGCACATCTTCTCGAACAAAATCAGCACAATGGACAGCTCTCTGATCAATGAACGACAACGCTTTTTGTTCACAGCGCATAACACATAACAGTCAACTGCATTGAAGGCATGTTCAAAAAGATTTGCATTACAATGTTTTTTGGCTAAAATTATTTATAATCATACATTCAGATTTAAACAATAAACAAAATGCACCATTTACGTCATTTGCACGTGTCATTCACGTCATTTGAATTTTAATTTTGAACTTTGAATAACCGCCCATATCAGTGGGAACAATGAGGACGCGCTTTTTACGCGCAGAGGTGTTCGATGCGGGGCTGCACTTCAGAGAGAAATAAACGCAAGTCGTCCTCCACCAGCAGCCTTGATCTGTATTTATTTTTAATCATGGTCAGTGCGGAAAACCCACACTCACACAAGTAGAGAGTGGGGGAAAACGCCCCCCTGGGGTAAAACGCCCCCCCACCTGCTTTTCCCAAAATAACCACTAGAGGGAGTCAAGATATATTTTCACTGTTGCTATGCACTTCGTTGACAACGGGGATAAACAAATCTCCTTGGAGAAGCTGACACCAGCGACGTATTTGAAGAGAAGAGGATTACATGCTAAGTGCTATAATTTTCAGATATTAGTAAACAAGTGTTTAAGAGAATATTGTTCTGCAGGATATCACAGTGATGTATGATAGATGAATAGTGAAGTCTGTAGTTTGAGAGGAAATGTTATTTATAAGGAATATAATTATATCTTAAAAATTAAACATTTTTTTAAAAAGTCATAGCTTGTGGGGTAAAACGCCCCCTACGCTGAGGGGTAAAACGCCCCCCAAAGGGCATAGTTTCTCTCTATCATAATTACTATAATAACATATTAGATTATGTGAATGGCTACTGAATTAAAGTTTATTTATGTATGTATTTATTTATTTGTTTGTTTATTTAGTATTTATTTGTTTATTTATGTATTTATTTATTACAACACATTTGTTTGCATGGCTTAGTTATATAAATATAAATGGTAAAATTGCTGCGAATGGCTAATGAATTAATGTTTATTTATGTATATATTTATTTATTTGTTTATTTATTATTACAACATATTTGTTTGCATGGCTTAGTTATATGTATAAATATAAATGTTAAAATGGCTGTGAATGGCTAATTAATTAATGTTTATTTATTTATTACAACATATTTGTTTGCATGGCTTATATATAAATATAAATGGTAAAAATTTTGATATTTTGGACATTCCTCAAATAAATATTAATATATATACATGTTGATACATTACTTGCCTTTTACTTTGAGAGATTAAAAACTATAGTCTGCTCATTTTGCTGTTGATCTATGAAGCAAACTGGTTGGGAAGAAAGGGGGCATTTTGCCCCACCTTGGGGGGCGTTTTACCCCACTGCTGGGGCAAAACGCCCCCTTTGTACAAAAATATTTTCAGTCAAAATACTAATTAATTATGAAGGCTGTGCAATTTTAATATTTGGTGAATAACTCCTGCCATAGTCACTCAAAACCGGGATGGCAATTCAAGTCACATTTATGTTTTGTTTCACTGTAATGTCACATTTTCCTTAAGGGGGGCGTTTTCCCCCACTCTACCCTAAGTGGAGGTGAAGGGGATTAGGACTTGCATAGCCGTAGTGGAGATCTGAGGGAACTCGCTCTCCACAGACAACCAGAAACGCGTGATCGGCATTTAGTCTCTGCTTCAAGTCCCCATTCGAGCTGAATAAAATAAAAATTTAAAATAAAAAAGTTCGATTTCGTGCATTGATTTGTATTAGGCCTACACTAGTCTTTTCTGTCTGTGTCAGCTGCAAAAATTAAGTTGAAGATCGCCATCTCCGTATTGAAGAAGCCAAGCCTACAGAGAGAAATGCACATCATGGATTACATTGAGTAACGTTAGCTAGCCTATTTCTTTTCGTTTTGAATAGTTTCGTTTAAAGAAATGTAAAGCTTTCTTAAATATTTTTCATGTCTATGAGGCATAAACTGAGTTTCGATTAATTTATAATAAAAAATTAAAGAGATATGAGATATGAATTTATGATGCTCTCCAGTTCACGCGTGCAATGCAATTGATCGCGGCTATATTTGCTTCTTATTTATTAAATCCAGGCAATTTGTTGAATAAACATTTATTAAAATTAAGATACAATTTATACAAAACGAAATTCACTTTAAACTAAAGAAAGTCTTTCTACAAAACGAAACTTAATGAAGTGGTCATGTCTGACCCACTCCATGTCCCCGATGTATCCTATCTTACTCGTTCAGTTTTCATAATCAACATATAGATGGAAAAAAAATAACATATAATATTTTAACATATGAAACTAAATGCGCTTATTTAATGGCTACAACACATAGGCTATTAGGCACATTCAAGTTAATTCTCCAATTAATTTTAAAATGATTGAAAAAAATAAACATAGCCTACCCCTTAAAAAAATAATTGTATTGCAGTTTTTTGAGCACCTGTGCACACGTTGAGCCAGAAGGAGCCATTGCTTAATCTGTCAGCATTACTACTTGTCAGTAATCAGTCAACTCGTTTGTACCACGACGCGAGTATCCCGCATAGCTTTTACCCAGTATACCGCGACGCGAGTATATGGTTTATTTTTATTTTTTCTTCACGTCGCGCCTCCCCTGTGGCTCTTTGGCGCCCCCCATGGGAGGCGCGCCTCACCTATTGAAAACCGCTGGTCTAGACAAATGGAAATGGCTTCTACCTAATATGTCGTATAGAGGAAGAACACTTATTGTCAATAATTTGGTTGCATCATTTTAATGGCATAGACTGGCATGTATTGACCCCCCTGCAAAACTGATGGCTGAAATTCAAGCTGTTTTTGTTGATTTCTTTTGGTATAAACTTCATTGGATCCCACAGAGCATATTGTATCTACCTAAAGAAGAAGGTGGTCAAGGGTTAATTCATTTACAAAGCAGAATTACAACTTTTCGGTTACTTTTTCTACAAAGACTTCTAGATGGCCCAGTGAATGTAAGCTGGAGAGCTATTAGTTGCGCTCTACTACGGACTGTTGGAGGTTTTTCCATGGACAAACCTCTTTTTTTGATGGACCCCAAAAGTCTGAACCTCTCACAGTTGTCCCCTTTTTATCAGAATCTTTTTAAAGTTTGGAGTTTTTTCCACATCCAAAAGACTGAGAACTTTCATTCCATTTACTGGTTATTGAATGAACCTTTGATTCTCAAGGCAAGATTGGACATTTCATCTCCCACTTTTCTACAGGGATTCAGCAAGGTGCTACAAAATTCAGGAGTGTTTGTGTTAAGTCATTTACTGTCTTTAACAGGACCTCATTTTAAAGACACAGAGGCTGTTACCAAAAAAATGGGACTAAGATCTATTTGCTCGACCACTCGTTTTGTAAACAAGCTGATGGAAACCTTGACAACTGAAGAAAAACTTATTTTGGAGGACTTTTTTTCAGGGAACAGTTTCCCTGATAGTGAGGACCCTTTTCCTTGTTTATTAATCCAGCCGCATTTTGAAGAGTGTACGGGTATTTTATTAAATCAAGGAAAATTCCTTTCAGTTGATTTTTTTTTCCTGTATAGGAAAAGACCTGTATAAAATGTGTGTACTTATCCTTAACAAGAAAATGCTTGACAAAAGAATTGATACCCCATGGCGTTCAGTTTTTAAAGTAGGAAATGATGTAAAACCTGAATGGAGAGTTTTATATAAACCACCATTAGTAAAAAAGACGGGAGATTTGCAATGGAGAATTCTTCATGGGGCCATTGCGGTAAATTCTTTTATTTCTGTTTTGGATTCTGAGAGCAACTCAGGTTGTCCTTTTTGTTTTCAAAAAGAGACAGTCTTTCATGCTTTTATGTACTGTTTTAGGCTTAAACCTTTATTTGTGTTGATTCAAGAAATGTGTGACAGGTTCAATGAGAATTTTTATTCAGAAACTTTTATTTTTGGTTTCAAGTATGTGCAGAAAAAACGTATCAAGTTTCAATTACTGAATTTTATTCTTGGCCAAGCTAAATTGGCGATTTATACAAGTAGAAAAAGCAAAATAGAACAAAGGTGTAATGATGATGTGATTGTGGTTTTTAGGTCCTTACTCAAAGCAAGAACGCTGATTGATTTCAGCTTTTATAATGCTATGAATGATCTTTCCACTTTTAAAATGAAATGGTGCAGTCATGACGTGTTGTGTACAATAATTGAAGATGATCTAATCTTTTGTTTTTGATTTTGAAGCTGTCTATTTAAAAAAAAAAAAAAAAAAAAAAAGTGAAAATGTGAATTAGTGTATTTTTGGCTACTTGTGATTAAAGTTTTTTCCAAAAATCAAAAAAAAATTCTCGCTCGCGCTCTCTCGCTCTCGCTCTCTCTCTAAAAAATCCACACCATGGGACCTTTTAAGGTTGAACCACTGGAGTCACATGGACTATTTTTATAATGTCTTTTCTACCTTTCTGGGCCTTTAAAGTGGTGATTATGTTGCAGTCTATGTGAGGTCAGAAAGCTCTCGGATTTCATCAAAAATATCTTCATTTGTGTTCCAAAGATTTTAAAAGAATTTAAATTTTGGGGTGAACTAACCCTTTAAGCAATCTATTGTATAAAGTGCTATATAAATAAACGTGACGTGACTTTACTGGAGTGCTGAATTGCAGAGCCCGTGCAAACATATCCATTTTGCTATGATCAGATTTCTTATGTTTTATACATTTTTTTTTTTTGCTGTTTTCATAATTTTGTTGTTTATATTTTGCTTTTGAGAGGAAAGCGTGCAGCACATATTTACATATTCCTCAAACCATAGCTCTCAGCTGTGTTGCGGCGTCGGATGTTCGCTGAAGCCCGACTTTTCGTTTCCACCGAAATTACCTGGAACAATTTGTACCAGGAACTTTTTTTACAGGAACTTTTTTCCTCCCAGACCTGCTACTGTCTGCGTTTCCACTGCAGTCTAAAGTACCGTGAAGATTAGGCAAATTATGTCCAGTGATGTAGGACAGCGTGCGACTGCTCCTCCCAGTCAGCGACGGACAGTAATCAGTTTTGCGCGACACTGTCTGCAACAATAACAACTGGAGGAGATGCAAGCAGCGCTGCTTTTGCTGGTTATGTATTGGTTTACTAAAAAGGTAATTAACAAAACGGCGGAAAAGAGACGAGCACTGATACTAAAGCGTATTCTGAAAGCTCGTTAAGCTAGATTTAAAATAAGACAACGTATGTTATAATCATCTATTACGGACATTAATCGTGAGATGGCTGAGATGAACGCGCGCCATCGGACAGAAAGCGCAAGACTGATATTTACTGAATGCAGAACGGACCTTGCAAGACTTTTAAAAATGCCGGTTGAAATAAAATGCTGCGTGAGCTCAACCAATCCGCATGTTCAGCGCCCAAGTCCAACCCCCTAAAGTTCCCGAACTTTCAGGAGCTGGGCCGTTCGGAGGGGGAAATATTTACCCGGAACTTCATTTAGACCCTGGTTCCTGCGGTGGAAACACACCGAGTACCACCCCAAAGTCCCTGGTTCCTGGGGAAAGTTCCTGCGGTGGAAACGCAGCTTAACAGTACATCACTGCTCACATATTTTGAACTTTGTTTTACCCCCCAAGTGAAGAACAAAAATGAACTTGACTATATCTGGGCCTTAACACTTTTCCCTTTTCTCTATCCAGAGTAGTAAAGAGGCACTCTCTGACGTCAACGCCACCGGTGTGGCCATGCTGTTCTCAGCCGGCACCTTCCTGTACGTGGCTACAGTGCACGTCCTCCCGGAAGTGGGCGGCATGGGCGGCCACAGCCACTCGCCCGGGGGCAGCTCAGGGAAAGGACTGAGCAAAGTGGAGGTTGGAGCTCTGGTTCTAGGCTGTCTGATACCTCTAGTGCTGTCCATCGGCCACCAGCACTAGTGTTCTTCACACGTCCGAAAAGTGCAAATGGGACTTTGAACAGCATTGGCCAAACAACAAGCTCACAGAAGTGGTTTGAATCATGCCTCTGTCGGTTTATTCAAGTCAGCGGTTGGAATAAACGCAGGAACTTTGCTGTCACGAACAGGATTTGAGGAAGCGCATATGGACTTCTGAAATGGGCTGCCCTGCCGCTCCATAAAACACTGCGACTGACGGCTTACGACGACCATACACGAATAAAAGCGATCAAGTGTCCAACTCATTAATTTTTTTTTTCTTCAGCGGGGCTTGTTTAAAAGAATCGGTTGTTGATGGGTTGTCATGTATGCTTTAAATTTAGTATTCTTGTTTTTTTTTTTTATATGGAGAATATGTCCATGGATCTTTTAAAAGATGAACCGGCAAAGTTGTGCCCATTTACAAAAATAAAAAAAGTTTTGATACTTTACAAACATAAAATTCATTGACGCAGAGTCATTTTTAAAGTTGATTTTGCACAGATCTTAATGCGATAACAGTATTCCATTAAAATGGGAACATAAACTGGGCTTTTTTTTTCTTAACTTGATTACCGCTAAAATTATTTTCCTCTTATAAACTAATTACATCATGCATCTGGGTATTGGACATATATAACCTTAATTTTGCCAGTAGAGTTTTAAATATTAAAGCTTTTCTTTTTCTGTTTTAATGACGCTTGAAATGTTCGGTGTCCAAAGGTTTAGCGGATGAACATATTGTTCTGTTGAGTTCAGTGCATGTACAGCATTATTATTTGACTTATTCGAACATGATTGGTTGTTTAGTCCTGGAAAAAAAGGATCTCATTGGTCAGTCAGATGTTTTGTACTGTGATGCCTGCTCAGAGCAGAGCCTGTGTACTGTAAATATGTATTCTCTGTATAAATGACAAGACAAAACCGCCGTATTTGACATCCCTGTTTGACATAGAGTAGTTTTTAGTCTCATTTTTGCTTATGGAATGAGTTTTATTCTTTGTGTTAACCGAAGAGAGTTGGGAAGATTATATGGGGGATTTCTGAACTTGTAAAATTGAAGGAGTGATCCATGAACTGGAAAGCGGTTGTGTTTGTCACCAAACTATTTTTAAGGTTGCCTCTGAAGCTTCAATAGGAAAGCGTTAAGAGGCGAACTTGGACACCAGCAACATCCTGGTCCTGGTTTACAAAGTGTTGCATTCTTGCTCTGAAAAATGACAGTTATAGTGTATTTGAAAGCTATGTTAATGCTTTTAGCTCTCTAGCACCCCCATCTTACCGTAGTGCACAAGCGCAGCATCAACCTCAAATTGTGGAAGATATGGACGAGAAAGATTTCATGCTGATTTGAAGGGAAAATGCGAATCTTACAACATGACCTCCTCCTAAAGACTTGGCACAGATACGTAATGGAACTTAATGGTGATTGGTTAGGGGAAATTGTGCCATATTGACTTTGATTCTTCTTAAGCTCAGAGCTGATGCAGAGACTGGGTTGGAAGGGTGATGGTATTGGGATCGAGATTTTACAATGAAGCGTGATGAGTTCAGAGTTTTGGGGCTTTTATGTGATCATTCCACAAGAGGAGTATGCCTTATTTTTCTCGCAATTGTTTAACTTAAAATGGTTGCAAAAGTCTTTGTTCATGATTTGAATAAACTTTCTTTTTTTAATGGATGCCAATCTTACTACGTACCTTATTTTGCCTGTCCAAGCACATTTGGAATTGCATTGGGAAATATTTTCACATTGTAAATTAATGAAGCAAATAAATGAGAAATGAGTAATCGTTTAAAGACCATTTTTCAATTCACATTTATTGGGATTGCGCTTTTCACACAGTTATTGTCCAGTTATTAAGAACAGGCACACCTTATGGGTTTTGACAGCAATCTAGGAAATTTTACAACGTTTTCAACTTTTAGTGGTGTCTCACTGAAGCCCAGAAATATGATGCTATTATAGATTACATCTGAGTTCTGATATTCTACAAATAATATCAGTAGCTTACTCAATTAGATGAAATATATGAGCAATTTTACTTGAGTATGAGTGCGATATGGCTCTATCAGCACGGCTGTGATTAGGCCACCATAGGCATGATAAAAGTATTAGTAGTTTGTACAAAAGAAAATAAAAACAAGCAAAAAAAGTCAGTCTATAGTACAGAAGCAGCACTCTACAGGATTTAAGTTGAATAAAAATATAAAGTTATGGACCTTAAAGGGATAGTTCACCCAAAAATTACATTCTGTCATCATTTACTCACCCTCAAGTTGTTCCAAACGTTTCTTTGTTCTGCTGAACACAAGATATGATATTTTGAAGAATGTTTGTAACAAAGAAGATAAAGCAACCATTGACTACCATAGTATTTTTTTCCCTACTATGGTAGTCAATGGTTGCTCTGGTCGATTTGAACTGTAATAGATGAATAAGACTGAAGATTTCCTGTTTGATATACCCACAATGAATTATACCTAATGTTTAAACACTATCTATTAGGGGTGTAACGGTACACGTATTCGTACCGAACCGTTTCGGTACAGGGCTTTCGGTTCAGTGCGCGTGTGTACCGAACGGTTATGAATGCAATCTTTAACAGTTAACAGTCGGCTTGTTTTAAGCGCGGAACACACTTCAATCCTAGTTCCCACTCGAACATATTAAGTATTCAGTCCATTTTATCACGAAATTCAAACGATAAATGCTGTTTTGACGCTCTTCAATGTGAGGACTGATCACTGTATAGGCGCGCGTCAATTCAAGCGGCCACGGCGCGCGCACGCGAGTGAACGCGATCTCTTCCAGAAGAATAAAGGTAAGAATCTTACGGTATGTGGAGGATAACACTTACTGAAACGTATCATATGTCCTGTAATCGCTCAATCAGTGTTTCAATCGCGGAAAGACGTCAAACAGGTTGTAAACAATGTCACGCAGCATCATTTACCTCAGAGTCAGAAGTCATTCAGTGTCTACAGCTGTTAATTCACTAGAGAAATCAACTCTTTCACTAAATATATGCAATATATATATATATATATATATATATATATATATATATATATATATATATATATATATATTAATTCTACTTAACCTGTTAGTGATGTCTTGATTATTTAATGCTATGTCGGCATAGAACCGTCAGTTTTGTGTACCGTTACACCCCTACTATCTATATTATCTACATAAGAGCCAGCTGCAAATTCCCGAAGGACTGGCCGGGATGATGCTGTTCTCGGCGGATAGCTGAACGGCTTGGAGCTCACATCTTCAAAAACTTCTAAACAAATTTTCAAATTGGTGCTATGTTTACGCATATTTGAGGTCCAAACAACTACAATCTAGCTAAATAACTAAGCGAAAATAACTAGTATTTTTATAATTATAGTGGGTTTGCTCCGCCATTGACGCCCGCTGTGAGAAATGCTATAGATCTGGCTAATATTGTGTTGGTCCCACTTTTGCTGCCAAAACAGCCCTGACCCGTCGAGGCATGGACTCCACTAGACCCCTGAAGGTGTGCTGTGGTATCTGGCACCATGATGTTAGCAGCAGATCCTTTCATTCCTGTAAGTTGCGAGGTGGGGCCTCCATGGATCGGACTTGTTTGTTCAGCACATCCCACAGATGCTCGATTGGATTGAGATCTGCGGAATTTGGAGACCAAGTCAACACCTCAAACTCGTTGTTGTGCTCCTCAAACCATTCCTGAACCATTTTTGCTTTGTGGCAGGCGCATTATCTGCTGAAAGAGCCACAGCCACCAGGGAATACCGTTTCCATGAAAGGGTGTAGATGGTCTGCAGCTTAGGTTGGTCGTATGTGTCAAAATAACATCCACATGGATGGCAGGACCCAAGGTTCCCAGCAGAACATTGCTCAAAGCATCATTGCCTCCGCCGGCTTGCCTTCTTCCTATAGTGCACCTGGAGCCATGTGTTCCTCAGGTAAGCGACGCACAGACGCACCCGGCCATCCACGTGATGTAAAAGAAACCGTGATTCATCAGACCAGACCACCTTCTTTCATTGCTCCGTGGTGCAGTTCTGATGCTCAGGTGTCCACTGTTGCCGCTTTAGGTGCTGGACAGGGTCAGCATGGGCACAATAACACAATACAGGGAGTGCAGAATTATTAGGCACGTTGATTTTCTGATCATATTTTTTTTCCAGGCACATTTGACCAATTCCAAACCACAGTAATCCTAATAACTACTATTGATTTAGTATTTAATAATGTATAAGTGATATATAATTGTTCATGAAGGCTGGAAATGAAAAACACCTTATATTCAGGTGTGCAGAATTATTAGGCATGTTTTCTTTTACAGATAAATTGAGCCAAAAAAGAGATTTAACTCAGACTGAAAAGTCAAAAAGTATTAAATGCCCATGAGAAGGATGCAATACTAATGCAATACTAGACATTGCAGTTAAGGCATGACCATTGGACAGTGAAATGCTCGTTGGGTCAGCAGGGTCAGACAAAAACATGTGGCGGAGAAAAGACACCTGTTAACCGCAAAAGAATTAAGAATTAAGGTGAAGAATTAAGGGTGAAACCATCAGGAACCCTTTAGTCTCCAGCGCCACCATTTTCCAGAGCTGCAACCTACCTGGAATCTCCAGAAGTGCAAGGTGTCAGGATCTCAGAGACTTCAGTTAGGAAAAGAATCCTAAAAAATGACCCCCACTAAATAAGAATCACAAGCTGAAGTGTTGTAAAATACATGAAGAAGGTTTTTTTATAGGCTTTATATGTTTTATAGGTTGAGAGTGACTCTTGAAGGACCAGCACCACATCCTCTAGGACCACTGTTTGAAGAATTCATCTTCCAGAATCTGGCAGTACGTTTTGGGAGTTCATTTTAGTCCATCCTGAAGTCCGTTTTGCAGAGATGGACTAAAAATGAACTCCCAAAATGTACTGCCAGATTCTGGAAGATGAATTCTTCAAACAGTGGTACTAGAGGATGTGGTGCTGGTCCTTCAAGAGTCACTCTCAACCTATCTGTCCATAAAGCCTATAAAAAAACCTTCTTCATGTATTTTACAACACTTCAGCTTGTGATTCTTATCTAGTGGGGGTCATTTTTTAGGATTCTTTACCTAACTGAAGTCTCTGAGATCCTGACACCTTGCACTTCTGGAGACTCCAGGTAGGTTGCAGCTTTGGAAAATGGTGGCGCTGGAGACTAAAGGGTTCCTGATGGTTTCACCCTTAATTCTTCACCTTAATTCTTAATTCTTTTGCAGTTAACAGGTGTCTTTTCTCCGCCACATGTTTTTGTCAGATCCTGCTGACCCAACGAGCATTTCACTGTCCAATGGTCACGCCTTAACTGCAATGTCTAGTATTGCATTAGTATTGCATCCTTCTCATGGGCATTTAATACTTTTTGACTTTTCAGTCTGAGTTAAATCTCTTTTTTGGCTCAATTTATCTGTAAAAGAAAACATGCCTAATAATTCTGCACACCTGAATATAAGGTGATTTTCATTTCCAGCCTTCATGAACAATTATATATCACTTATACATTATTAAATACTAAATCAATAGTAGTTATTAGGATTACTGTGGTTTGGAATTGGTCAAATGTGCCTGGAAAAAAAATATGATCAGAAAATCAACGTGCCTAATAATTCTGCACTCCCTGTATATACAATATAACGAAGCAGAATATTCAGTTCCCTGCTTTTAAATCCTACATATGCCTGCTTTTCAGTCAATGTGATTTCTGCTTTACAAACTGAAATCATGTTCTGTGGTTATCGACAGCATCTGTGGCTAAAAGTTTAATTTGCATTAAACCAAGAACATTCCTTTAAGATGTACAGTATACGCAAATAACAAGGTTCAGACTGTAAACCTTTATTCCACATGTAAAGTCACAGATGAAGTGTTATTAAATATAAATCCACTGGATATTAAAGCTGTGTTAAGTGTCTGGGGTACATAATCCCTGATCCATTAGCAAACTACATGCTCATAAACGTATGCAGTACCATATGTTCAATGGTGAATAAGATGAAACGCTGTAAACATAGCAGATTTACGAGCATATATAGATCCATAATGCGTGTTTGCTGAAGTAGTTTGGAAAGGAATACATTTTGTATTCCTAACACTTACACACACAAACACACCAAATGGCTCTTTAGCCGATTAATCTGTCTGTGAAATTGGACAGATTGCTCTTTTATGTAAGAAGAACAGTATCTAAAATCTCCTTTCCCCACCTGTCAAATATAGGTTATATTTGGTAACTATAAGTACATTTGTCCCTCTGGACTTTTAAAAAAAAAAATACTACGTTAAATATTTACTTTATTTTACTTCTATTTCTAGACTTGTTGCCTCGCTGCCTTATCAGACAATGACTTGTAAGGCAGCGTTTGTACATGAAGGCACCTACAAAACTAATTTCAGACAGACTTCTTAGGCAGTTTCATGATCTACAGCAAAATAGAGAGAGCCTTGGTGAGAACTAAACAAATATTGAATTACTACATTAGTAATTTCTCGCTAGAAATGACATCAGAGGTGGAAAGTGTTGGTAAAAAACGTACGTTTACACACAAACTGACCAGCAAACGCAACTTTCGGACGCCATCTTTATTTCCAGCTCAACTGTCACAGAATGGAACGCACAGGATTGTGGGATATCAAAGGCAGCGAAGGATACATAAATGCTGCCTTCAAAAATTGATCAGATGAAGGTTTCTCTGGAGACAGGAAGTGAAGCTAACATTAGATTCTTGCAGCTTGTTCTCGACTCATCATCTGAGCAGAACTTTTTTCTTGTGGGTGTCCGAGAACTATTGTGTGATTGGTCGAAATTTAAACGCGTTCTGCAGTGGGCGGGGCCTCTAAGGACTCCCTGGAAGTTTGACACCTGCTTTTTTCGTGAAGTATGGAATGTCCTGGCCAGAACGAACTTTGTTCTTGTTCTTGCCATCTCGAGAAAACAAACAAATTTCTTAGTTCTTGCGAAGCAATGTAATTTCCACCACACTGTATCTCAAATTATTTATTGTGTTTGGAAATATTGTGTGGTAGAAATTACATTTTAAGCATTTTTGGAATAAAATGTTCTAAAATTTTAAGTATCAGTAATGCAATTAAATAATATTTTAATAAATTGTGCATTTCAACATGGTTTTTATTGACACTGTTGTCTCCTTGGTTACCAAGTATGCTAACATTTGATACAACTTTATTAGGGGCAACATTTGTTATTAGTAGTGGAAATGATTAGCCTGGCGTCGTCATACTCAGATTCTAGTCAGAATATGAGTCTGCTCCTGCTCCATTGGGCTGTGATTATGAGGCATGTTTCAACCGAACCAGGAAAGAAAATGCCTCTGCACTTAATTGGATAGACCTACAACCAATCAGAGCAATGGAGCGACGCATAGTTGTCAACAGAACTCAACTGCACACACGCTGGAAGAAGAAGTAGAAGAAGATGAGTGTAAAATCTGTTGTAAAAAGAATTTAAGGAGACACAAAGTACTTACCAACACAATCATCATTTTTGAGAGGAATAGTAAAGGTGAATGCATACACCAACAAGTTCTCCGTTAAGGATTAGAGCGAATTCAACCTAAGTGCTCTTTGGTGACGTGGATGATTACGTTACTGTTGATCATCTGTCCATCATCGTCTAAAGCCTGCCCTGACAATTTGATTGGTCCGAACAGCTCTGGTTCGAGCATAGTTGCTCCACAATGGATCAGGGGTGGAGAACTACGGTCCAGGAGAGCCTCAGTCCTGCAGAGTTCAGCTCCAACCCTGATAAAACTCACCTGCTTCCTAGTAACCCTTCAGACCTTGGTTAACTTGTTCAGGTGTGTTTGATTAGGGTTGAAGCAAAACTCTGCCGAACTGAGGCTCTCCAGGACCTGAGTTCGCCCCCCTGGTCTGGGGCATAGGGGGAAAAAGAACTGTTTCTGAACAGTTTAGAAAAACAGTGTTTTATACACACACATACTGTATATATATATATATATATATATATATATATATATATATATATATATATATATATATATATATATATATATATATATATATATATATATATATATATATATATATATATATATATATATATATATATATATATATATATATATATCTATATATATATACATATATATATATATATATATATATATATATATATATATATATATATATCTATATATATATACATATATATATATATATATATATATATATATATATATATATATATATATATATATATATATATATATATATATATATATATATATATATATATATATATATATACATATATACATATATATTGGCTGCATATATATAGATCCAACGTCATAAATTAGGTAATGTGTGAAAAATGCAAATATTGGGAAGAAAGATAAAAATTAAAAAAACATTTTATATATATATATAATATTTAAAAGGTTTGTTAGATGATCATATTTTTATTATAAAAAGTTCCTGCGGCTTATTGTAAAGTATTTCACAATATTACTGTTTTCTTCTCTTTTTTTTTGCAGGCTTGGTGACCAAATAAGAGACTTCTTTTTAAAACATTAGAAACATTATGACATTAAAAAGATCTAACGTCATAAGTGAGATAATCCATATAGCATTTCCCCTCAAAATACCAAATGACGTACCTCAGATTAAAAAAAAAAAAACACTCTTTCCCAAAGCCTCTTGGTCTAACCCTCTCATATCTATTCCTCCCTCCCTCTCTGATTCTATTTCCACACTGTCCAATACCAGCTGATGTCACTATTGGCAGATACATCATTCCACGTCGCTGAATGACTGGAGGACATCATCACAGACTTTGCCTGATTGAGTGCATCTCTATAGGATTATTGGAGAGTGTACATGCTACTATTTTAACTTCATTGACATTTTTTTACCACACCTCCTCGTCTCCCACTTCCTGTTAAAGAGTCAGCTATGTTCTCCTCGTCCAAGTCCTCCCTACTCTCATCCTGGACCTCCATGGAGCAAGCAGACACGGACGCTTTGGATATCAGCACCAAAGTGCAACTGCATGGGGTTCTGTGGAAGAGACCTTTCGGAAGGCCCTCGGCCAAGTGGTCCCGCAGGTATGAACAATCTCTAAGAAAGAGAAACATAAAGATGAAATTAAAATTATTGTATTTTCATTATGTTTTCCATTCCCTGCGCAGAGACACACATGAAGTGCATGTTATGTAATGTATAATGTTATAGCGAGGCATAAGAAGAAGCTACATTGGTATTTTTGCTGTGCAGTCAAATGTTTAATTTAAGCACATTATATTTTTTGTTTGGTGCCTTGTTATAGAGCACTTTAAAAGCTTTGCAGCTAAGCTGATATCGAGTAACCCATCATTATAATGCTTACTGAACTGAGATGCTTTAAATGTACCTTTAAAGCTGAGTAAGTCAGATCTATGAGGGCGCTCTGTGCTGCCGCCGGGTTTGTGTACTGCGTACATTAGGACTTATAAAGATCAATTCCAGGAAAGATCAATCCCCGTAAAATGAATGTTATATTTATGGTCGTTTATGAATTTGTGAAAGAAGCAATGGGGAATTTTCAACTAGTGCTTACCTATTTTAAAGGAGTAAATGTGTTTAGCTGCGAGGTGATTATTGAATTTCTTGTTACTGTAAATCGTTGCTGTTTGTGCTTTCACCACAGATTCTTCATCATCAAGGATAGTTTTCTGTTGTACTATGCAGAGAACGAGAAAAAAAGCTTTGAGACCAATAGATACTTCAACATTCACCCTAAGGTACGGTTGCACATTATTTTTATTATGCATTTTAAGCTAATTAAATATTAATTCATATATATTTAATTATATATAATCCCACTCAGCTATTCAGATGATAATTGCTTACTTTTAAAAGGTTTTCTAACCAGATAACAGAGCAAAATATGTCCAATTTGTTTTAATTAGTGCTGTCAAATCGATTAATCGTGATTAATCGCATACAAAATAAGTTTGTTTACATATGTATGTGTACTGTGCATGAGTATTATGTATATATACAATACACACAGATGCATGTATATATTTAAGAATTGTTTTAATTTATATATAAAATATTCATATATATAATATAAATTATATATACAGTATAAACATGCAAATATGTCTTAAA
The DNA here is from genome assembly GCF_949357685.1 of Gobio gobio. Taxonomy (NCBI): domain Eukaryota; kingdom Metazoa; phylum Chordata; class Actinopteri; order Cypriniformes; family Gobionidae; genus Gobio; species Gobio gobio. The sequence continues at coordinate 9,837,764 of NC_137106.1, forward strand.
TGTATTATGAATGAGTGTGTATTTATATATACATAATTATACACTGTACACACAGATATTATGTAAACAACCTTTTATTTTGGATCCGATTAATCTATTTTGACAGCACTAGTTCTAATATATTTCTTGCTATAGTCATGATATGTATTTTAAACGTTTCCTCCATGTTAGGGGGTGATTCCATTGGGTGGATGCATTGTGGAGCCAAGAGAAGATCAAAGCATGCCGTTTGCCATGGTCATCAACCACGAGGACTTCACTGTAAAAGCAGTATATTTTTTGTGCCCCTATATCCAGTGTTGCCACAGTTACTTTGAAAAAGTAATCTGATTACTGATTACTCCTTTAAAAAGTAACTTAGTTACTTTACAGATTACTTGATTTTAAAAGCAACTAAGTTAGATTACAAGTTACTTTATTAGTTACATTCAGCAGTTGCCGACAACACCCCTGCCGCCTCAACATAGAAATGACAACCGTTTTTGCTCACTCACTTTATTGGAAGTACATTTTTAACAGTAACGTCAACAATGTATCTCCTGACATTAAGTTGAAATTAAGAAAATATTTCCTGAAAAAAAACAAAAACATGTTTTAATAAAAAAAATGTATAAAGACAGTCTTTCTTGACTTCACTTAATATAAATACTCCTACCGAGACGCAAGAAGAAAGTAAAAATATATATATTTACTAAGGAAAATGACTACAATAGTAACTCACAGTGACTTGGATAAATTACTTTAATCTGATTACTGGTTTGGAAATAGTAACGCGTTAGATTACTAGTTACTGGAAAAAAGTAGTCAGATTAGAGTAACGTGTTACTGGCATCACTGCCTATATCCTAATGTTGTCTTCTACAGTAGGTATACATGCATCCAAGATAAATAAAAAAAAACACTTTTACATGTTCTGATATAACCTGTAATGCACTTCTCAATGAGAAAACTGTTTTCTCCCCGTAGCGTTGGTCTGGTTTCACACTCAACTTGATTCTATTGAACCTGGTGCATTTGCGTGCATCTTACGTCATCACAAACGTGCACGGCGCATGATAGAAACCAGAACGCGGGTCAATATTGTGTGTTTTCAATAATTTGGTGCTATTATGCGCAGCTGAGTTAACGACACTTGGCTTTAGTTTACTGTATGTGTGTCGTATGAAGGTGGCTTTCTGCTGCTTGCAAATTGACTCTTTAGAGGAGACGGTGGGTAACGTGGGTTGCCATTCATTTGCTGCCCTGATGGCACACGTGTAACGCTATACACTGCACTGCAGGCTCATTCTCGCTCATTTACAAGGTAAATAATCAACACACTATCATTCCTTACATGTTTATTTAAATAAATACATTGTAATCAGCTAAAACGCGTGCGCAAGTTTACTTATTTAAATGGACTTCCCGAAAAAGCGCGCACCCGAGTCCGTGTTGTTGCTTTCTGGTTCTGTATGCCTAACTTACCTTGTGCGCTCCCAGGTACGCGTGACAGCTTTCACACACATTAACGTTACCAATTTTTCATGCCCCAAACTAAACTGCCTTTGTAAAAAAAATCCCGCAGTCTCTCTTGAAGTCAACGCGGAAGTGACTTAAACTGCAATTCATCGACTGGCTGCTAGAGACCGCCTCCAAAATGGAGTCAAATCTTTATCTCTCTCCCCCATGTTAAACTGCCAAACTTTACTGCAGAAAAAATATTTCACGAGTTCGTGTGCCCATATAATCTTAGTGAAAGTGGTAAACAGATTTGGCTTGCTGTCTGCTATAGAGGGGCTCGGAGAGGATATTCTACCCGAGCTCCGATTGCCCCCCTATAACAGGCAAAATTGTACAAAAGGAGGAGCAGGGGAGGAGGAGGGATGCTGCAGGAACTAAAAATGGGAAGAGGTAAGCTGCTGGTTTTATACCTTGGTATTAATTGGAAGATTAGATGGGCGTACTCCTCCCGAAATTACGTTTAATAACTTCACATATGTTTACAGCCTGGTCCAAAAGGTGATTTTGGTCAATACAGCTAATTTTTCCCTTCATGATAACTGTGAGGGGGGTGAATTTTTTTCATAACTCAACCATTTAAATTATATTTAGTTTTGCATAATTAAGGGCGTGGCCACTCAAGTGACAGGTGGATTGCCACTATGGTCGAGCTAGGCAGGCGGTTTCAGGCATAGATGTACATAATAAAGGCTAGATGTCTCGTGCGCGCTGCTGGCCAATGGAGGTCGACGTCCGTGCCTGGCGGCCATCTTGTCACAGGCAGCTCACTCACTCGTAACAATGTTTTCATGGGTGCTTGCACTTTTTTAAATAACCATAACTTGCTCAATTTTCTACCGATTTTCAAACTGTTTGGTTTGTTATAAACGTCAGAGATGTATTTATGACACTGCATACTTATGAAAAATTATTCATAATTTGTTCAAGCATCCAGAATTATAGCCACGTTAATAATGTTTGTAAGAAACCAAACCATTTGTAAATCCGTCAAGTTTTCAGTGAGATAAGAGTATTTGTGTTCATGCAGATCACTCGCCTTACACCCGGTACCACAGAGCCCTGGCTGTGACAAGATGGCCGCCGGTGATGACGTTAGAGACTCCGCCGTAAGACATCTAGCCTTTATTATGGATATCTATGGTTTCAGCAACCAGGCACCTAGCTCAGCTCCACCCACATCCCGCATTTTCAGTTATCCAGGAGTGACGCGCTGCCAAGATGGCAATGGCCGACTTTAGGATTCAAAAACGCTCTTCAGAAATCTATGGGTGATGTCATAAACCCCGCCCTCTCCATGAAATGTAATGTGACATACTAAACAATCAAATTACACTTCAAATATAATTTTTTCAAAGATGGTTTCAGTCATTTTACGCAATTATCATCACACAGATGTCAGTTCAAGTGTTCGTTCTATAAATAAGTTTGGTTTTAGTTAGTTATTTGATGCTATAAAAACGGGGGTGTGTAGAATTCTCTAGCCACATATCGC